>NC_063057.1:21332949-21469133 GCF_018812025.1 Megalobrama amblycephala | reverse complement strand
TATATATATATATAACTAAATTAAACCCTGCTTGAGGGGTTGAGCCATGATGGAGGGGGTTCTGCAACAGGAAGGATGTGGCATTGGTTCCTCCTGTATGTTCTCCCATTGCATTGGATAGTGTATGACCGAGGCTCCTTATTCACCTTCCTTTACTGTGCCAAGGTGGTTATATCCATTTCAGGGTTTGCATTCTGACAACTTGTCCCTCTGCCAATGGTTGCAGTGGACGAACTTGAGGCATTGTAGTACCGCTTTTTGGGTCCACCTCTTATGACGGAGCTGTGCGGTGACTTGCTGGGCATGTTTGGGGACTGGCTCTAATAGCCTAGAATTAACAGGAATGGCTGACTGTGTCTGTCGTGACAGCAGGCGTTGTGCAGGGGAACCCAACGTTGGGTCTTGAGGGAATGTTTCTCAGATTTAGGAGATTGAGAAATCAATGAGATTTCTCCATCAGCTGTTTGGCACTGTGAACCGCTCTTTCTGCCAGGCCGTTTAAATGCGGGAAATCTAGACTACTGGGGACATGGATAAAGTCCCACTGTTTGGCAAAGTCTCTGAATCACTGACTTGTGTACTGTCTATCATTATCAGAAATTAGTGTGCGAGGTGTCCCATGCACAGAGAAATGTTTCTTCAATTTCTTTATTACAGCTGACTATGTTATGTCACGGAGAAGGATGTGAAGAATCTCATACCAACCCGAGTATGAATCCACAAGCACCAGGTAGTTTTGGCCATGCCACTCAAACATATCTGTTGCCGCAGTAAACCAAGGCAAGTCTGGAACAGGGTATGGCTTTAATGGTTCTTTCAGTTGATGCGGCTTTGTGCTGTTACAGACTGAGCATGTCAGGAGTTCTGCTGTGATATCAGCCATCATCGTTGGCCCGAAAATTATACCTCTAGCTCTGTGCTTGGTAGCATCCAGACCAGGATGACCTCTGTGGATTATACAGATGTATTCTCTCTGTAATGAGAGAGGAATGACTGTTTTGTGGCCTTTCATCACTATTCCGTCTTCCACAGCAATCTCATCTCTGTAAGGAAAGTATGGATGAACAGCAGGGCATACACTATGTTCTTTAGTTGGCCAACCACGTTGCACCACAGTGCTGAGAGCCTGTAGCACCTCATCTTCTGCCATATGCTTTCCTCTGCCATATGAGTTCCTCCATTCGGGCAGTCGAGATGTAACAGACATGACCTCAAATGTGTCATTTTCAATATCTGGAGGGACTTCTGTGTTTGGAGATCGAGATATGGTGTCTGCAAGATACATGTGCTCACCCTTCTTGTACACCAAAGTGATGTCGTAGCACTGTTACCTGAGCAACATTCTCTGTAGTCTTGCAGGGGCTGTGTGGATTTTTTTCTTTAGAATGATCACCAGGGGCTGGTGGTCTGTTTCAACGAGTGTGGGTTTTCCGTACACATAGTCTCTGAACTTAGTACAGGCAAACACAACAGCTAGCAGCTCCTTTTCTATCTGAGCATGTTGCTGTGTCTGTGAGTGTGCAAGACGCATACTCAACTGGCCTGCCCTCCTGCATGCAAGCAGCACCAAGCCCGAAACATGAGGCATCGCAGGTTAGTGTAACCGGCTTCTTTACATCATAGTATGCTAAGACTGGTGGGGTGGACAAACATGACTTCAGGGTTTGAATATGTTTTGGTGTTGCTGGTACCAGCACCATGCAGTCTCTTTGTGTGTCAGCTTTCTGAGGGGTGCGGCAATGTCGCTGAAGTTTGGTAATAAATTTCCCCAGATAATTTACCATTCCAAGGAAACGCTGTAGTGCAGGGACATCCTTGGGGGCTGGCATCTCAGAGATTGCTTTTGTCTTGGAAGGATCAGCTTTCAGGCCTTCACTTGTAAAGATGTGTCCCACATAGCTGACTTGATCCAGGTGAAATTTGCATTTAACGGGGTTTAGCTTGAAGCTTGACCTCACGTGCTCTGTTCAAAACTCTTTTCAAATTAATGTCATGTTCAGCAGCGTTGTGTCCTCCGACAATGATGTCGTCAACAATAATTGCACAGGGATACCCTGAAAATAACTGCTCCATCGAGCGCTGGAACACTTCGCCTGTGCAGAGTTTATGCCAAAAGGCATACGAAAGAAATCTATAGCGCCCAAATGGTGTGCTGAATGTGGTCATCATGGAGGACTTGCGGTCTAAGCGAATCTGCCAGAAAGAGTTCTTCGCATCCAGCACTGAAAATACAGTTGCTCCTGACATCTGGGACGCCACTTCCTCTACGCTGCGCATTGGGTGATGTGGTCTTTTTAAGGCAGTGTTGAGATCTTTTGGGTTGATACACAGCCTGATTTCTTGTCTGTCCTTTTTATGTGTAACCACCATGGACGAGACCCAATCTGTCGGCTCTGAGATCGTTGTTATGACGCCAAGTCTCTCCATGCGCTCCAGCTCTGCTTTGACACGGCTTTGCATTGCCAGAGGAATGTGATAAGCAGGGCTAACTACAGGCTGCACGCTGTGATCCGCTGTCATAGAAGATGTTATCGGGAGTTCTCCAAGCTCGTCTGTGAACAAGTCTTTGTACTCAGTGAGAATGTCTTCAGTGCTGCCCTCCATACTGACATGATGCATGTCTGGGCTGATTGTAACGATACCCATGTCGAGGCATGCATGAAATCCTAGCAGCGGTTGGACATCTTGATTCACCAAGAAGAATGGAAGTGAATGATTTTGCCCATTTAGGCCACACTGCAATGTGACTAAGCCTTTTGTCTTCCAATTTTACTTCCACCATAAGCTACAAGGTGGTTAGGTGTCTTTGATTGCTTCACTGGCCATTCGTTGTTGGCAATTTGTTCGGAAAGTAATTTGTGACATTACATTACATTTTGCCTCGGTGTCAACTTTCACTTCAATTGTGAGTTTTGTTTATGTGTAAAGTGACAAATCCCTCCTCAAAACCTGGCATGTGAGGGTTAACAGTGTTGACAGACTTGTCAAATTCGATGCCATCAACATAAAAATTGTTATCATGGTCGAGGGGTTTGTCTATTTCGAGTTCATGTACTGCATTCCTGTGACTGAATTTCTTCTGACTAAACTGACTGCGTGCTTTGTAACATTTCTTGTAATGATTCATTGAGATAGTAGATGTGCTACTTTCGATCACTTTTCCAGTGACACGCTGCTTTAATGAAAGCGAGGAGCGCTGGGAGCACTATAATTCCTCTTTAAACTAAACTGCAGATGTTATGACAAAATATTTTTTCGAGAATGACGATCAGTGATGCACACTGAACTTCGATATTATGGAAGACACTGCTGGATTCGGTGGTCGAACGGTCCGTTGTCCAGTTTGAATAGCCACGCCCGGCTCCGTCTCGACATGGTGCTGAATGAGGTTGGTACACCCCGGCAGGGGAGAGAACACGTCTGCAAACTCCGCTTGCAACTTAGATAAATCAGTGAGCTGGGAGGGCAAGAGGTGATCCCGAGATCATCCTCCCTGCTAATCACCGTCGCCAGCATCACTGATTCTGCCTCATTCCATTTTTTAAGGAGATTGAGGTGATAAATTTGATGTGCCCCCCTCCTGTCAGACCGTACCACCTCATAATCGAGCTCGCCCACTTGCCGTGTAACCTCAAAGGGTCCTTGCCACTTTGCAAGTAATTTCGAACTTGAAGTAGGGAGCAATACAAGTACTTTCTCTCCCGGTGCAAATTTGCGTAAATTACATCGTCTTATACAGATGGCTCTGTCTGTGCTGGGCTTGTAACAAATTCTCCATTGATAGCCGCCCCAAAGTGTGGAGTTTTGCTCTCAAGTCCAGCACATACTGAATTTCGTTTTTGGCCTGAGATGGTCCGTCCTCCCAAGCCTCCCTTAGGACATCCAGCACCCCGCGAGGCTGGCGTCCGAAGAGAAGCTCGAAGGGGGAAAACCCCGTGGAGGCTTGCGGGACCTCTCGCACTGCGAATAACAGAGGTTCTAACCACTTATCCCAATTTTTGGCGTCCTCTTGAACGAACTTACGAATCATGGATTTAAGTGTGCGATTAAAACGTTCGACCAGCCCGTCCGTTTGTGGGTGAAAGACGCTGGTACGAACCGATTTAATGCCCAATAATTCGTACAGTTCGCGTAACGTGCGTGACATAAACGCCGTGCCTTGATCAGTGAGGATTTCTTTTGCGGCCTGTATCCAATGCCCCAGATGAAATCAGGCTTTGATGGACAGAGGTTTGGTTACAGCCTGAGTCCACCAAGGCCTGATAGGTACCCCCCTTGATACTCACAGGTATCTGGTACTCGCCAGCTTGACCAGGGGCAGCTTGTGGACGGTCGGGGACCCGGATCATGGTCCCAACTTCCATAACCGGACATTTATCCACAAAATGATCCGGGTCCCCACACCGCCAACAAGCCGGCCCAGACCTGCCCGCCGCTCCTGTGGCAGAGAGTGGGCTGAATGACCAACGCGGAGAAAGGGGAGAAGCAGGAGTGGGGTCCGTCCCGCCAGCAGTGAGTCCCACCCCCCTGGGTCCATAGAGCGGTGTCGGGGCCGAACGCGAGGTGGGCCGGGCGGACGGGACCTGGGAAGAGGGACAGGTCTAGAGAGAGAGGGGGACAAAAGAGAGGGAGAGAGAGACAGCTGGAAGGGGTTCGCCGACCCCTTGGCACGCCACCATGTGGTCCTCGATGTGGGGCGGTGGCACTGGACCCACTCGGCCGTCTTCTTCGGGAGCCGAGTGATGAACTGCTCCAGCACCACGCGATCGATGACCAGATCCACGTCGCTTCCCTCAGCCAGCAACCATTTGCGGCACGAGTCCCGGAGCTGCTGGGCCATCACGAAGGGCCAGCCGGACTCACCCAGGTCGAGGGAACGGAAGCGTTGACGGTGTTGCTCCGGGGTCCGACCAACCCGCTGGATGATGGCCCGCCGTAGGTCGTCGTAGACCAGGAGGTTCTGGACTGGCAGCTGCTGTGCCGCCACCTGTGATTTACCCGAGAGGAGCGGGACCAACCTCATAGACCACTGGTCCCGCGGCCATTCGCTCGCTTCGGCGGACCTCTCAAAGAGCTCGAGAAAAACTTCCGGATCGTCCAATGGGCCCATCTTATTTAGGGGCAGGTGGGCAGGCACAGCCGGCTGCCCGCGGGGCTCCCGAGGAACCTCCCGGTCAATCCAGCTCCGGAACGCCTCGCGGTCCTCCTGCTGGGTCTGGAGGATGGCTTGGAAGCACCGCTCCTGGTCTTGGCGCAGACCCAGCAGGGCCTGTTGTTGTTCCTGGTGCAGGACCGCGAGGGACGCAAATGGGGGTGGAGGACGATGTCTGCATGGCGGTGTTTACTCCCGTCTTCCTTCCCGGGTTTTGGCACCAGTGTAGTAGCGTTAAAGTTTGTGTGTGGGAAGGAAGCGGTCGGGGACGGCGAACTGTTGAATTGTTTAAAACTATTAAAAATACTATCTGGACAGTGGAAATGAATGAATCAACTCTATTCTAAAACCTTTATCTGAAGTATTTTATACAATTTTGTTTTTATGGATATTTTGATATATTTATTCTAAAACATAAAGAGGATATTGGATGATCTTTATCAATATAATGTGTGGCACAAATTGCATTTATAGTCCATATCTAATATTTTCCAATGTCTTGTACCTTTGATGGTGTTAACCGTGGATGTTCTAACCTGTTCTTTGTCTATGTCTTGTGTGTTGGCACCTCCTGCTGGAAACTGGCTGTATTGCATCCACATTAGTGGCAGTCTGAGGTATAGCCAACATTTGTTATTTTCCTCTGTCATTTCATGTATGCGACAAATTGAGATGGCTTTAGTTAGAGTTAGATCACTGTCTCTCAACAGTACTTTCCTTAAGCTTTCACTGTTGATGCCACATGCTATCCTATCACAGATCAGCTCGTCAGTCAGTTCTCCAAATTGACAACTTTTAGCTTTAATTTTGAGATCACTGATGAATGCCTGAATAGTCTCACCTTGTTTTCGGTTTCTAGAGTGAAACTTGTGCCTCTCCATTGTTTTATTTTGTTGAGGGCTGCATATTTCACGAAATTTTCTCTTCAGGCACTCTGGATCTTCTCTCGATTCAGCGGCAGTCAAGATCGCGCCATTCTCACCCGGTGCGCGCACCTCCGCTGCATAGACAAATGAACGCTCTCGTTCTATGGCTTCCGGCCCTGTGAGATTGAGGAGGATATACGCCCTTGTCTTGGCAGGCTTATCATAGTGCACGGCGGCGATGAAAATGTCATACTCTTGCTCGAAGATTCGCCAATTATCAGTGATATTTCCATCGAAAGTGAGTGGGTCTGGTCTTCGAAAGCAGTCCGCCATAGCCACTCACTGCGTGGTCTCTAGAAAACTTTCACAGTCAGTTCAGTCTCTGTTTTCTACAAAACTGATTAACTCACAGGCGAAAAGTCTGTGCCGTCTTCTGACACCATGTTGTTTATCCTATAAATTATACAGTGACAGCCACGGGTGAATATGATGGTATTTATTAACAGAGCTCGTGTCACACATACGACACATCACACATGAACCTAGCTCTACACATATACACAAATTACATTGTATTTCTGAACAGATCATTTATCACAATGATCTACAAGCAGGCTACTATCACCTAAAACACTACATCATACACATTTTTTATTATTTTATTTGATATGTGTCACGGTGCTCTGAGACTTGAGGTAGATCAAATTGGCAATTGCAGCTTTAAGGATATCCAAAATCATTGTCATACATCCAGGCAAGAGTCAAAATCCATAAACAGTCCACACAAAACAAGAAAACAAAACAAAACCAACGGAGTGCTCAGACTTGCATGTGACAGTAAATTAAACCTCAAAAACAAATGACTGAAACCACCAGGTACAAGTAGACAGACACTCATAGATATATACACTAGATGTCGCCTTGGGGTTCTAAACATGCGTCAAAACCGCCGCCATCTTGGAACAGGGGTCTTGTCATAGGAAGTAGCTAGGTAACGCTGCTATCTCCGCCTGTACTTTGAATTCATGGATGATGCCGGTCATTTGTGCTGCGTATGTATGAATGTTCAAGCGAAAGAAATCTAAAAACCAGACAGCAAGGGATTACATTTCACAAGTGAGAATGTGTTATGATATTGAATGTTATGAAATATTTCTGGTTACGTTGGTTTGTTTCAGTCCTTGGTTAACGACCGCAGCTAATCCATGCTAGTTACCCATTAGTTTTTGACAGTTATGAAAACCGCAGTAGGGGTAAAATCTTTGCGTGGCAGGGGCAGCTGCCACTAAGACTTGTCACTCGACCCGTCACCGCTAGTGGCAGCTGCCACTCGATCTGTCACCGCTGCCACTCGACCTGCCACGGATAAACGCGCCTGCCCCGCGACCTGTCACAGATATACGCGCCTGTCAGTCTACCTGCCACGACTATACCCGCCTGCTCCGCGAACTGTATGCGGTCACGCCATCTATGCTTAAAATATTGCGCGTATACATGAGGTTGCGTGGTAGATGTTAAGTGTCGGTAGAAATATTTTTAAAATTCATGAAAAATAAATAAAATGAAACTGTTTACTGCAAACTTCACCTGATTCTTGTTATACATGTTCCCAAGTACCACTGTGGTGATTTTCATGTTGTTTTTCTGTTTTATTCTTTAATAATTATAGGTAAGTAGCGATAGTTCATTCGAAGTTTACTCAAGTGGAAGAATGTGACTAATAAACTTAGGCCTACTAGCACTATGCATTATATTTTTAAAAAGTAGATTATCTTAATATCAAAACCTTAAATTTTCTCTGGACTCAATGATAAATACCGTTGGAACGAACCAAAAAAAAATAGAAAATTGCATTCATGATGTTTTAACGTGATTTTATTTCCGTTAGACCTTTGCCTACATTGACGCTGATGCATTAAAGAGGAGGGGCTCCCCTGTTCCAAGATGGTGGCTCTATTGACGCATTCATTCCAATAAACTGCTGTAGCCAAGGTGACATCTAGTGTATATATCTATGACAGACACTAATGACATGAGTGAAAACAGCCGAGTATAATCAGAGTAATGAGTCCAGGACAAGGGAGTATGGGAAATGGAGTCAAGTCAAGTCAAATTTATTTATATAGCGCTTTTTACAATTGGTAATTTTTTCAAAGCAGCTTTACATATTAGAAGCACAGAAAAAAGAGAAGTGGTTAAAAATAAGCTGTACAAGCAAGCGTGGTAATATGTAACATATACAAGATGGTGCTACATTAAGCCAATGTCGGCTGACTCCCAGGGGTGGAAAAAACCCCCTAGGAGAAAAACCCAGCGTGCTAACACTGGGAAAAAAGTCCTAGGAGGGAAAAAACCCCTTGGAAGATATATATAATATATGTAAATGGATATGGAGATCAAAATCTGAATTATACATTTTTATTATAGAGATTAAAAATAGATTATATATAAATATATATAAGCGGATATGGAGATTAAAAATCTGAATTATAGATGCAGCCAGAACTGGATCTGTAGGCCCATTGTCTCCTGGGCTACGTTGTAGTCAGGTCCAGACACAGGTTCTCCATCTGATCTGGATACGGCCTGGATCCAGCAGGATAAGCAGAGAGACTGATATTAGCGTAGATGCCATTCTTATTCTGATGTACAGGTATATCTAGTGTTATAGGAAATGTTCTCGGTTCCGGCCGACCTAATTATTGCAGCGTAACAATCCTTTAACGGATTTGAAAAATGTTAATGTATTGATAATGTGTTATGTGTATGCAAGAGCAAAGAGATGTGTTTTTAGTCTAGATTTAAACTGACAGAGTGTGTCTGCTTCCCGAACAATGCTAGGAAGATTGTTCCAGAGTTTAGGTGCTAAATAGGAAAAGGATCTGCCGCCTTCAGTTGATTTTGATATTCTGGGTATTATCAACTGGCCTGAATTCTGAGATCGCAATAGACGTGAAGGACTATAATGCATTAAGAGCTCACTTAGGTACTGGGGAGCTAAACCATTTAGAGCTTTATAAGTAAGTAGCAAGATTTTAAAATCTATACGATGTTTAATAGGGAGCCAATGTAATGTTGACAGAACTGGGCTAATATGGTCATACTTTCTGGTTCTAGTAAGAACTCTAGCTGCCGCATTTTGGACCAACTGTAGTCTGTTTAAAAGCCGAGCAGAACAACCACCCAGTAGAGCGTTACAGTAATCTAGTCTTGAGGTCATGAATGCATGAACCAACTGTTCCGCATTTGTCATTGAGAGCATATGTCGTAATTTAGATATATTTTTTAGATGGAAGAAGGCGGTTTTACAGATACTAGAAACATGACTTTCAAATGAAAGATTGGTATCAAAGAGCACACCCAGGTTCCTAACTGAGGATGAAGATTTAATGGAGCACCCGTCAAGTGTTAGAGAGTATTCAAGGTTTTTTCGTGAGGAAGTTTTTGGTCCAAAGATTAGGATATCAGTTTTTTCTGAATTTAATAATAAGAAATTTCTTGTCATCCAGTTTTTAATGTCAGCTATGCATTCTGTTAGTTTTGTGAATTTGTAGGTTTCGTCAGGGCGCGAGGAATAAGTCCAATAAGGAAAGGCAATAGTCAGGTTGGAGTGCCCTCTGGTGGCTAAGCAGGGCACTTCAGCTAATGATCATGACAATATTTGTATTTAAATGTTTAAAACATCGCACGATATGGTAGGCTACATGAATGAGTGCAAACTACAGGTGCATCTCAATACATTAGAATGTCATATAAAAGTTCATTTATTTCAGTGATTCATCTCAAATTGTGGAACTTGTGTATTAAATAAATTCAAAGCACACAGACTGAAGTACTTTAAGTCAAGTCTCCTTTATTTATATAGCGCTTTTTTTTTTATATATGCAGATTGTGTCAAAGCAGCTTTACAGTGATAACTGTAATATAATTCTGGCTGCACAGCAGCTCTTAAAGAAAATGGTGTCAGTATCCATCTTAAGTAAATTCAGTATTGATTCATTCCTATGTAAGAATCAATAATTATTAATTTAGTTAATTTATCTATATCAGCACTGGAGTAAACAGTGATGTGATCATCCAGCTCAGTTCAGTTCGCATACAATGGTGTCAATGCAGGCAGATCAAAACACTGTTGAATATCAAATGTCAAGTGTCCCCAAAACTGACTGAATGAAGACTTCTTTTGATAACTGAAGAGCTTTACTAAGTGTTTAATGAATCTTACAATAGAAATCTGTATCATGTGTACTGGATGCTTAGTTATGAATATGTACTGTACTTTGTAAGAAACTTATGTTTAATTAACTAAGCTTTCTTCTCTCTCTCTAATATTAGTTAAAAAGAGGTCAAAATTTGAGCTGTGGTCAGATAAGACTTCCTCTTTTTTCAACTGCCTAAATCAGCCTGTGCAGTTATCAGTAAAAATAGTGACACGCTAGTTTTTTACGATTGCTTAAGCACAATTTTAAAAACAAGGCTCATTTTGTCAAAACACTACACACAATTCACAGATCCACACACACAAGTAGCAGAACACCTCAGGTCTTTTGCAAAATGAAACACTTCATTCAAAACTTTACATTAACTTAACAAAACCCAGCTTTGACACCGTGTGGAACACACATGGTTCATACAATCTGTTTGATTCATTTACACACTGCTGTGCTCAATCTTAAACACTTATAATGTTTATACTTTTCTAATCATATAGTCTGGGTTTGATTTTCAGAGATATTGTTAGAGTAAAGTACATGAATATATTAAAAAAACAAAACAAAAAAAAAAACAAGTTCAGTACTGCGCAAAATATTTATTTCTCACCACATTGTAAAACCATTCAATACATCAATGCCTTTCCAAAGGTTACATTTTGCACTGAAAATCAAAACATATTCTAAATACAATATATTACACGAACAAAAATATCTGTGGAGACAAAACAAAAAACATTATTTTAAATAAATAATAAAAAAAAAAATAGAAAAAACACCTAAGCATCATCTCTTAGCCTATAGTGGGTACGGAAAGTATTCAGACCCCCTTAAATTTTTCACTCTTTGTTATATTGCAGCCATTTGCTAAAATCATTTAAGTTCATTTTTTTCCTCATTAATGTACACACAGCACCCCATATTGACAGAAAAACACAGAATTGTTGACATTTTTGCAGATTTATTAAAAAAGAAAAACTGAAATATCACATGGTCCTAAGTATTCAGACCCTTTGCTCAGTATTTTGTAGAAGCACCCTTTTGATCTAATACAGCCATGAGTCTTTTTGGGAAAGATGCAACAAGTTTTTCACACCTGGATGTGGGGATCCTCTGCCATTCCTCCTTGCAGATCATCTCCAGTTCTGTCAGGTTGGATGGTAAACGTTGGTGGACAGCCATTTTTAGGTCTCTCCAGAGATGCTCAATTGGGTTTAAGTCAGGGCTCTGGCTGGGCCATTCAAGAACAGTCACAGAGTTGTTGTGAAGCCACTCCTTCGTTATTTTAGCTGTGTGCTTAGGGTCATTGTCTTGTTGAAAGGTAAACCTTCGGCCCAGTCTGAGGTCCTGAGCACTCTGGAGAAGGTTTTCGTCCAGGATATCCCTGTACTTGGCCGCATTCATCTTTCCCTCAATTGCAACCAGTCGTCCTGTCCCTGCAGCTGAAAAACACCCCCACAGCATGATTCTGCCACCACCATGCTTCACTGTTGGGACTGTATTGGACAGGTGATGAGCAGTGCCTGGTTTTCTCCACACATACCGCTTAGAATTAAGGCCAAAAAGTTCTATCTTGGTCTCATCAGACCAGAGAATCTTATTTCTCACCATCTTAGCAAACTCCATGCGGGCTTTCATGTGTCTTGCACTGAGGAGAGGCTTCCGTCGGGCCACTCCGCCATAAAGCCCCGACTGGTGGAGGGCTGCAGTGATGGTTGACTTTCTACAACTTTCTCCCATCTCCCAACTGCATCTCTGGAGCTCAGCCACAGTGATCTTTGGGTTCTTCTTTACCTCTCTCACCAAGGCTCTTCTCCCCCAATAGCTCAGTTTGGCCGGACGGCCAGCTCTAGGAAGGGTTCTGGTCGTCCCAAACGTCTTCCATTTAAGGATTATGGAGGCCACTGTGCTCTTAGGAACCTTAAGTGCAGCAGAATTTTTTTTGTAACCTTGGCCAGATCTGTGCCTTGCCACAATTCTGTCTCTGAGCTCTTCAGGCAGTTCCTTTGACCTCATGATTCTCATTTGCTCTGACATGCACTGTGAGCTGTAAGGTCTTATATAGACAGGTGTGTGGCTTTCCTAATCAAGTCCAATCAGTGTAATCAAACACAGCTGGACTCAAATGAAGGTGTAGAACCATCTCAAGGATGATCAGAAGAAATGGACAGCACCTGAGTTAAATATATGAGTGTCACAGCAAAGGGTCTGAATACTTAGGACCATGTGATATTTCAGTTTTTCTTTTTTAATAAATCTGCAAAAATGTCAACAATTGTGTTTTTCTGTCAATATGGGGTGCTGTGTGTACATTAATGAGGGAAAAAAATGAACTTAAATGATTTTAGCAAATGGCTGCAATATAACAAAGAGTGAAAAATTCAGGGGGTCTGAATACTTTCTGTACCCACTGTAGCTGGATCTGGCCACTTCATCCACATCTCAGGTGATGTCCTCTCACGCAAGACAGCGAGGGAAGAATCTTTTTGAATGGTGAATCCATTATTGCACAGACCCTGCATCAGTTAGGTCAGGCCTTCTCCATGGCTTGAATGAGGCATATCCTGACATAGGGCTGGAGATTGTAAACCCTCCATGCCAAAAAAAAAAAAAACAACAACATAAAAACCCCCTCCTCAATGGGTTTAAGGAAGGGACAGTATGGTGGGAGATATTGGAGTGAAAATTGTGGACGCTAATGAAACCAGTTTTGGACCAGAGCAGATAGGTGGAAATTTACATTGTCCCATATGACAGTGTATCTCATCTGCTCTGCATGCATTTGGTCTTCTGCTGTGATGATTTTGTGCAGTCTGTCTAAAATGTGAATATGTGGCCGTGTCATAAAGGTCTAAGTTGGCATGCTGGTGGAGGACCACTTCTGCGTGATTGTAACATATATTGTGATGTTAACACTGCGTTGGCCCGGGACATTCAAGATGATGTTTCTTCCCTCTTACTGCAACATTGCCTTTCATTTTGTTGAAGACACAGAAACTCACCTTTTGCCTTTTTATAGTCCTTGCACCTGATTGTTGAGTTTACAGTTAAGCACCTGAGTGTCTGCACACCTGTGTTTGATCAATTGATTTAGGGTGGTATTTTAGACAGCAGTGTCTAATGTAGAGAAGTGTGTGTAGTGTTGTGCAAAACAATGTGTGTAGAGATTAAGCAATCGTAAAAAACTAATACAATTTTCTGCAAGAAAGTTGGCTAGTACCATCTATAGTCAGTAGTCATCCGTCAGTCTAATTGTTTAGCTCTGTTTAGCCATTTAATAATGGTTAATGAAAGCACTGTGAATCATGGGCAGCGAGCAGTGAGTTTTTACCATCACTATCACAGGTTATAGTTAGCAAACACCCCCCACCCCCCCTCAGGATTGGGGCTTGCATTATGCCTCTGTCAACGGCAAACCAGGTTGCTCAATTCTTACAATAATCAGAATTTTGCAAGACATGAGCAGAGTCAAATTCAAAAATTAAATGTCAGTGTCAAGAAACATTGCAACCAATCATAAACTTAAGTTTGAAGATGTTTCCTTATTTGGACAAAGGTAGGTATTCATTTTTAGACTGGGTGTCATTACAGTGATGAAAATGCATAAATTACAAGAAAGATATAAAATGCTTGGAGTCTTCTGCTCTTGGCATCTTCTTGTTCAGGAAATTTTGAAAGGAGCAATATCCTTGTTTTGGCAAAAACCTGGTAAGATCTTTGCTACAGAGTGTTCAATTAAAGTGTATTTCATTTTTGTGTTAATTTCCATGGCATAAAATGCTCTCTCTTTACAATATAGTAACAGCAGATTTTACATTTCTTACAGCAGTAGCATTCTGACTTCTCTGACAATTACAGGTGAGAATCTCTCTCTCTCTCTCTTTCTTTCACTTATACATTCATTGGTGGTGTCATCATGTTCATATTTTTTCTTAAAAATCATTGTCCTTTACTTTGCAGAACAGCCATGGTGATCTACACAGTAACGACGCACACAGGAAAGACACTCTTGTCGGGCACCACTAGCCATATCCACATCCAACTGCGTGGAAGTGAGGCTGAGAGTGAGGAACAGAATCTAAATCCCCTAAAGGGGTTTTTGCCTGGATCGGTAAGTGCACCCAATTAAACCGACAGTAAAAGAGTTTTGGTTCAAAAGCTAATCAGAATGCTACATTTAATGGAAGATATTTGAAAGAGTGAGTATAAAAGCTGTATGGACTAATGATTAAAAAAAATCCATTTTATATTTACCTTAAAATCATTTTCCCAAATGTACAATGACATATTAAAATAATAATAATAATATTACTATTAATATGGAGCAGGAGGGGGAAAATTGGGGGGAAAAAAACTTGAATATTCTGTGATTATAAAGTCACAAATTTGTGAGGAAGTGCAACTAGTATAGAAGATGCCTGGGCAGTACAATAACCACATCGCTTCACTCTGCATTCAGACTGAACCCGGTACGCAGCTTCTCATAAATATCCAAATCATATTCATGAGCTATAGGCTGTTTCTTCCATTCAAAGCTTGCCTCGGCCATCGAGAAATTGGTTCAGAGTGAACGTTGACCCTGGATTCTCTCTGGATGATGCCTTCTTGACACGGGCTGTGGATCAGGTTCAGGTTGAATGCATAGTGATTATTTTACTGGCCAGGAACGTTTCAGTGTTACACAAGAGTTGCACCTCCTCACTAACATGTTTACGGTTGTGTCTGTGGCGTGATGAGGTAGGCTACATCCTTCTAATATAAAGTGATGTGGTTCCTTGACACTAGTTTTTTCCTCACAAATTTGTGACTTTAGAATCAGAATATTCAAGTTTTTTTTCCACACAAATTTGTGTTTTTGTAATCTCAGCATATCTGTGTTTTTTCATGGAAATTCTGAGTTTCCTCTCTTAGTTTTATACCCCCTCCCCCAACCCCATATTATTATTATTATTACTATTATTATTATTATTATTATTATTATTATTATTACCTACAATGGCCCCAATAATCCCTTGTAAATATGTCTCTACAGAAGCGAACATTTAAGATAGACTGTAAGGTATCCCTGGGAGAGCTCATATATGTCAAGATCAACTCCAAGCCGTTTATGCATCTTGACAACCAGTGGTTCTGCACTAAGATCTTGGTCAACACGCCAGAAGGTGACGAGATTTTGTTTCCGTGCTATTGCTGGCTTGACTGTAACGAGAAGCTCGTTTTAAGACCAGCTAAAGGTAGGCACTTTCAATTAAGGCCATGGGAAAAATTCTCATTTACCAGTGTACTTGAAAGTTCAGTGGTGATGTCTTGCAAATGTACTGCGTGGACACACACACACACACACACCTACACACACACACACACACACACACTGTTTGTCCTGAGTCATTCTCAGTTTGTGCTTTTCCCTTATTGAATGCTTAGGCCATATGGGAAAAGAGTCATGAACATGAAGCCAATCCGTTCACAAAACCTTCTCCCAATTTGTTCAGAGGGTGGGTTAGCAACTGTCCAGTGAGAATATACATTCATGATATATAGGAATGTGGTACATATAGAAGTCTTCCTGACTTCTGTTTTTGTTGTGATGACAGAATAGGTGCTTACAGTGAATTCTTGCCTACTGTTTAAGAATTTAAAGACATGCTAATTGAAGGTTGAATATGTTTTATGAAACTGATACATTTTGAAGGTAAAGGAAAGTGATTACGTGATGTGAGGAAAACTCACGCTGTGATTTTATTGATAATTTTATGATCAAATGGGGGATTGTAAGATAAATCTTAAATCTCAGCCTGACTTTTCTTTCTCTCTTTCTCCTTGTTTTCTTTCTCCTGGTCTTTAAGGCTGCAACAGTGAGAACGAAGAAGAGTTGTTATTGTTTTATCACACATCTGTTTTTAATGTACACTATGTATATGTGAGTGTTTCTTGGAAAGCAGCCAAGAAAGGGTCTCTCTTTCTGAGAAGAGCGGTGCCTTTAGCCAGAAGTTTAACATGTTTTTCTATATGTACCACATTCCTATATCATGAATGTATATTCTCACTGGACAGTTGCTACACCACCCTCTGAACATGTATAAAAGCCATGTACAGAAGTAAAATTGGGAGAAGGTTTTGTGAACGGATTGGCTTCATGTTCATGACTCTTTTCCCATAGGAAATTCAATGAGTGAAAAGGACAAACTGAGAACGAAAGTAATGTAATCGTCCGGTTTTAGCCAAGTTTCCATTTAACACAGCACATCTAGATTATTGTCTGTGATAATATAATTTACAATAAGTGATTTTGAAGAAAGTGATCTAATATTTAACAACCGAAGATTTATCATTTGTTTATCATTATTATCTCTATTTTTTATTTGTTGAACATAAATTAAATTTTTACCATTGAATGGGTTTGGAAGTTTTTTGTTTTTACTAATTTGGGGTACAGACACAGTCTCTATGTGATAATATCGAGTTTCTATGTGTTGGGATTTATCTGACTTCTGTAACGTGAAGTCATATTTCATGTTTACATCATAATACCAGTATAATACTCGGGTGATTATACAAATTCCTCATAAATCTCTCTCTCACACACACACACACACACACACACACACACACACACACTTTTGTACATTGCAGATGAATTCCTATAAGCAAACATTTGTGTCTTCATATGATAGAGAGATGTACTGTATGCAATCATTAATGTTTTTTCTCTCAGAAAGACTATGTATCTCAGAACACTGTGACTAATGCTACCATAAGCCTTTTTAAAATAAAGCATATTTGTAATAAAATGAAAGTGTCTATGATTAGAAAAATTACACGGATGACAAGTCATCGTCCTATGATCAAGTAATGATACATACAAAATTTGCAAACAAACACATTTAGATTTTGTATTAATGTTGGCATGTGCATTTCAGCTTTACTTGTGTTCGAGGACACCAACCCAATAGCCCAAAGACAACGGATGAGGCAGCTAGAAGAGCAACAAAAGTTATTCAGGTTTGTGGGCAGCGCACCAATACACATCGGGTGTGACAGCGAAGTGTCTGTGTCATATTAAAATAAATTCAGTGAAATTAAATTCCTTATGTTGAATATGTTTTAATATTCCACTCTCAGGTGGCGCGTGTATGCTGAGGGCACGCCCCAAGTTATCAATTGCGACACTTCCTTCGCTCTGCCAGCTGAAGTCCGATTCTCTTTCACAAAGAAAACTGATTTTTACTACACTGCTGCAAAGCAGTAAGTGACCAAGTCATTTTTTAACACTCCTGTAGTGTTCATCTCTTTGTTACACACTGTAGAAGCCATACGGTTACTAATAATGTCATTCACTGTCTATATGTTACTATATTTCTGTGCTTCCACTTTAAAGGGAATGAATTGCACCCATTTTGGAAGCCATTACTCACACTGTTCAGCATTTGCTGGAACAAATATTGGGTTTTTAGAACAACACGACCATAAAAATGTAGGCAAACAACTGAACAGGTGTCGACTCTAATTTCAGTTAAATGCAATGTGGACAGTAGGCCAGTGTTAGGATGATTAGGAAAGAATATGCCACCGCTTCGTTTACATTACGCCTCCACTGTCGTTTTGCTTTGTATTTAAATAAAAAACATTTAATTCAGTTGGATAACGGTCGCCGCCGCTCCATATTCACAGAGTTACATGCAATCACAAAAGTGAAAGTAAACGCGAGCGCGCATTCAAACGCGATTTCAATACCCCGCATTTTGAAAGCGGCTCTCTGATGAATACAGATATCCCTCAATATGAAAGCTATTTTAGGCTGGGTGGTGTATATGTAACCATCTCTTAGCTCTGTATCAAAGAAAAATTTGGTCTTATTTGCACTTTGAATATTGAGAGAGTGCGATTATGGTTGCACTTTTTGTAAAGTGTTACCATAAAAATGAATAACAGTTTTCTCTTAATCTTATTAAGCACAAACAATAAGGTTTCATTTGTTTACATTAGTTAATGCACTGTGAACTATCATGAACTAACAATGAATGACTATTTTTATTAACTAACATAAACAAAGATTAATAAATACTGTAGCAAAGATATTGCTCATTGTTGATGTTGGTTAATACATTAATGTTAATAAATGAGACCTTATTGTAAAGTATTAACATTTTTATTTATACTGTTTTTATTTCTGTGATCAGATTGTGGAGAGGAGTTCAGTTAGGAGGTCAAAAGCTGTAGAAGCTCATAAATCATGTACAGTAAGGTCTGAAGAGACTGAAATCATACATAAGAGAAGTTGAGTTATTGGCAAAACCTTTTACAGTGCTTGAGTATTGTTGTCTTTTACTGCATATGATAATTCATACTCAGAAAGTAGAACTGAAATAACATTCATTACAAGATGATTAGTTAAAACATTTCAAATACACCTGCAGAATATTTTTTCTAGTCATGTATTTCGCCATTGAGGATTTCTTAAAAATAGTGTGTAAAAATCTTATCTCGTCTCGTGAACTCAATCTCGAGTCTCGTCTCGTCTCGTCTCGTGAGATACCTGTCTCGTCACACCCCTACCTATTCATGGTTAATCTTTGCCATATAGGGTACCTCTTCTAGATCGCAGTTATCGGTAATGAGGGAGAAGACAGATTCTTGTGCTTAAAATATATCACTGTTACAACTCTGATTGCATGTCTGAGTGTTGGTGTAGTTCCACACACTGCGTGGCATCTGTTTTTCATTGGATTAACTGGTTTTTTTTTTTTTTAAACATGTTAGCTTTCCCCACCTACAATTTACAAATTTCTGTTGCATCTGGGTTACACGGACCCAAGCACCACAGGAGAGATAAGTTATATTGGTGACATAGAGGCAATGTCAGTCTGTTACTTTGGAGTATTCTTTATTCAAAATGAAATGTGATACATTTTCAAGGATTCACCATGTATACTCAGCTAAATGCAGGCAACAAAATGTAATGGAAACTCTAGAGATGCATTTAGAGAGTTCATAAGTAGTGGGTCCATGACAGCAAGCTTAACCATTTCACCATTATTGTTCGGACAATGGACTGTATCAATGTTTTTTGTTTGTAGGTTAGCCTAAATATGGTGCGTTTTGCAATGGTGGAAATGCTGAATATTTATAGATTTAATTTTATGTATGCTTTATTTTAAAATTAACTGTGGTGATTTAAAAACATGATCCATGTATATTCCGTGTATTTTGCATGTAAGTGGATGGCATTAGCAAAATAGCTTTGTCTTATTGAAGACAATAATAATATAATATCTAATAGTAACTACAAAGATGCTCACAACTAACTAGGATGGATCACAGGTGGTATATCAAGGTCAGTTCCAGTAATAATGTTTGTACCTGTGTATTCTGTGTGCGTAGGATAGTTGCTCTAAAGCTAACTGGATTAGCTGACAGCAGGGAATCGTGGGAAAGCATCAGCCAGCTGGAAGGAATTTTTTGTGAAAACACAGGGAAAACCATTGGTACTCCTCTTAAACAAATGAACTGCTCAAAATGACTGTATTGCAAATAAAGTACTGTCTGCACAGTAGCATATGTTCTGACATAGCATGCTTTGCAGAATACGTTCAGGAGCACTGGGATGAGGACGAGTTCTTTGGCTACCAGTTTCTGAATGGCCTCAATCCAATGTTGATCCAGCGCTGCTCAAAGCTGCCTGAGAATTTCCCCGTCACAGACGACATGGTCAAAGACTCCCTAAGAGGGAGCAGCTTGAAGCAGGAGATGAAGGTACACTACTCGCTACTGGCATGATTTGGAATTACTGGGTCTGGTTTGCATTGGTTTTGTCTAATGTTCTGTGTTTCTTCATTATTTGGTGTGATCTACCACCCCAACCAGAAAGGGAACATCTTCCTGTCTGACTATAAGATGTTGGACGGGCTGGTGGGAAATGTAGTCGTTGGCAGGCAGCAGTATCTCACAGCTCCCCTGGTCCTGCTGTACTGTAACCCTCATGGCATGATGCTGCCTATCGCCATTCAGGTGAGTATCTTGCATTTGAAGTGCAGAAATACATGGGTTATATAAATAACCTCGGTTCTCAGAGGGAGAACACGAGATGTCACCCTGTATGAGATATTGCTCCTTGATCATGTCCTAGCTGAAGCCAATTCTAACCCTGCTGTGTAGTAGCTCTCTGCCATTTCAGCCGGCTTTAAAGCCGGTACACGCCACTGGTTCTGCCTCTTTCCTGCACTTCAACAAGTGTGAGCACTGAGGCAGATGAAGGGAACATCTTGTGTTCTCCCTCAGAGATCGTTCGAAGCACTTTGATGTCAACCTGTATGGGAGATTTCTAGCACAGCGCCTCAGTACAAGCACGATCCCGATATATGCCCGAGGTGGTGAGGATGGAGAACGAGCACTACAGCATCAAGGCTGTGTCTCAGGGACACCAAGGGGGATGGACAACTTGGGAAGGTGTCATCAGCCGTACCATCAGTAAGGCGGATCTGTGGAAGATGCCACAAGCAAGGCTAAGCTTCCTAATCAGAACCATACGACACACTCCCCTGCCCCCTTAATCTGCACCTGGAAGTGCCAGGAAGGAAGCTGCT
Organism: Megalobrama amblycephala; assembly: GCF_018812025.1. Taxonomy (NCBI): domain Eukaryota; kingdom Metazoa; phylum Chordata; class Actinopteri; order Cypriniformes; family Xenocyprididae; genus Megalobrama; species Megalobrama amblycephala. Next base: position 21,448,321 of record NC_063057.1, on the reverse strand, counting down.
CTCCCAGTAGCGTTACAGGTGGAGACACGGCCAGGTCCTGGGCAGCCTGGAGGTGTGTCAGGCAGCAGTGCCATGGCAGACCAACATCTACCTGTAAAGTCAAAGCCCACTAAGCTTAAGGCCAAGATACAGACAATACAGAACAAGCCACAGGAGTGTTCACTGGGCACAAAGCATGGAGCCGCTACTCCCTCTGAGGGGTAAATGTTGTTAGTGCAGGCAGTTCAATAATTCTAGATCTAAAGTCAGGTATGAAGACTTTATGTTAATAAAACAGATTGGGATGAAAGATTACCTTTAGAATCCCCTTCTGCAATCTGTAAACAGTTCAGATTCACAGATGGAACGGTCAGATCTCTGACACACTAGACCAAGATTATAGCCAGGGAGAGGGCGGTTTTTAATGAGATCATTTTAAGGCTGACCTCATCTAATGGCTCAAAAGGCAACTGCGGTCATTGCTCTGAGCACCAGAGTAAGGTCCCATAGAGGGACTGTAACGGAGGGAGGAGGCTGTAATCGACGACCACCTTTGAGAAATCACGTAGCCAGCGAATGTGAACCTGGAGTAACTCCACCCTGACCTACAGGACATGCTAAAATGGCCGCTTTTGTTAAGTAAAGAAAATAAACGGGGTGCACTTTCTGCTGTCTCTTTCTCTGTGAAACACTTCTAAAAATGAATTGAAACTCAGTGAATACATATCACAAAAACAGGAAACATATGTCTAAAGAAAACTTTAAATGTTTATTTTTAAATAAAACAATTCACATTTAAAACAAATATTCCCCTGCAATGTAATCTGTTTGAAACTAAAGAGATGCACAGTTTTTCCTGGCTGCAGCTAATAATGTTTCACGAGTTCGTTTCCTCATAAAATCTTTAAGCTAATAAGGTTAAGCGTATTTGGCTTGCTGTCCGCTGTGGAGGGGCTCGAGGAAGCAGCTTCAACTCGAGCTTGGATATACCCCCCAGGGACTACTAGTGCATGGAAGAGGAGTACGATAGATGAGATGCTTAATTTATGTGGTGGAGTTGGGGAGGTGGAGGGATATCGAAACAACTGATGCCAGAGCAGGGTGGGTAGCTGCTTATATGCTCTGGATGTAATTGAAAGATTAGGGTTCCCTCCTCTTGAGATTATGTTTGAGATTCACTAATTGAAAGATTAGATGGGTTCACTCCTCCCGAAATTACATTGTGAACTTCACTAATGTAATCACACCCACATGCAGAAAGCATTATTCATAGGCTACTGTAATGTGCTGAGGCCATCTATAAAAAATGGTAAATGCCCACATGCCTTAAAACATCAACAAAGGCTACAACACGTATAGTACAGTACATAGAAATATAATGTTGCAGCGGGATTTGAGCAAACATCATTTTACCGGTGAGTACACGGAGCGCGCTGGCATAGAACAGAATATCGTCACACCGCTCCGCTTCACTCACATGCTCTGCTCCGTCCCCAGACAGAACACACACAGGAGATGAGGGTCGGCGCGGTGAATGCACCGTCCGCATGGCGGCGGACACCTCTTGGAGTTCTTCAAATCCATGCTTGAAGACGGCTCGACTAGGGACAGAAGTCTACTGGAGATGATAGCACTTAAAAGTCTTCAAGCATTTTAACCTGGGAATGCTTAAGTGCAATGAAAAGGATTTCCAACAGCCTCAGCTGTCTAGGACAAATTGAAGAAATGAAACCATTGAACCAATTGAACCATTGGCGTGTACCAGCTTTAAAACTGACGCGGCCGTGGTGGGATTGAAACGCTCAAGAAGCGAAATCCCATACAGGGTGACGCTGATGTGCTTTGATCGAAAGAGGCCCTGGGGATACCTGGGCGCCAAATGTCATACATTAAATACAGATGAATAAATCTTTAAAGATGAGGTAAACAATCTAATTATTAAAAAGAAACAAAGGAAAGGTGAAATGTAATGTACAAATGATGAGTAGGCACAATTGTCTGAATAATTAAACATTAAATAAACCTCTTGTTTTAGGATGTCAATTTCTTCATTGAGTAATTATGACAATGCCATGGAAATCGTTTATCATTTTCTTGAAAAAGGGAAAAATCATAATCTAGATTCCCTCAGGAACCATTTGTACAATTTTCACGCATGTTCAAATGTAATCTGCACAGTTAAAGCAAGAGCCCAGCAAAGAGAATCCCATCTTCCTCCCAACGGATTCAAAGGCTGACTGGACACTGGCCAAGATCTTCGTCCGAAGTGCAGAGTTTGGAGTTCACGAGGTCAACTTTCACCTGCTGAGAACTCACCTGCTGGCAGAAGTGTTCACCGTGGCGACATTGCGCAATCTTCCCTCTCCACACCCTCTCTACAAGGTATTGAATCTGTCACACATGAGTTGGTTTGGGCTCTGAGGAAAACAGGGGCATGTTCCAGCCTCATCCACAGAGAGAGAGCTTGACAGCGAGTTAAATAATGTATGTATTTGACGGTAGGGGAGTTTTTGCAGTTGTAGTCTGTGGTCTCAGAGATGTTGCTTTGTGAAAAGCCTCCCCTTCACGATTTGCCTTTTGGAGAGCGTGACTGACTCCTCTATAGTCTGAGGACACTGACCACACAGAGCATTAGCAGGGCTCTACAGTGCACCCATTTCACTCGCAATTGCTCCTGAAAGCAACTGCGTGCAACTGTATTTAGGCACACTGGTGCGAGTGAACCGATCAATACTCGTGAATAGATCTACAATCGGAATAAAAAGTACAACTCCCAATATGCATCTATACTGAACAACAGTTATGTTTCGTACTGCAATCGGCTGCTTTTCATGCCTTAATTCAAAGACTTTGCTTCAGTCAGCAGAGCAGAACAAGCGTAAAAGACGTGCGGTCCGGACAAACATTACACTCCAAAGATTGTTTACAAGGTGCAACCGGTGTGACGCAGCCACACGCACTTACAGACCGTCTTATGCTGCTGTTTCTTTACAGCCAAATTAATTGTAAAAACTACATGTGGATCATCTTAATCACGGTCAAATTAAAATGCCTCCAAAAATCGATTTAAAAAAAAGTAATGAATGCCCCTGCGCATTTTACTTTCACTTTTGAAGTAGATGCAATTCAGAGGCAAGAATTGCTTGAATGGTGGATGGGTTCATTATTATTCTTAATGAAAAACACAACAACAAAATATGGGCTTTTACATTTCGCTTGTCAACCAAATTTTCATCCATCGTCTTGTCATTCAGAAAAGTGAGGCGAAATGGGCGTGAGGTGAAATCTGACTCCTGAATTGAGCAGATGCACTCCGTTTTAACTGTAGCATCTGTTTTACTAAATGATCATTATTACTATAAAAAATAAAACGTCAGAGGGGGCGATGTCGCGGTCATGGTGGGCAAGTGATATAACCGGTATTACTGCTGAACACCGTAACGCTGTCGATCTCAGCAAGCCTAATATCTGTAAGTTAAGTACTATAACACGAATATACTCCTGTTTCTCTGAGAGATGGCATGATTGCAAATGTGATACTTACTGATCTGACTGGAGTCCAATAAACAATTTTTGCTCGATTTCATGAAAATAGTTTCAACACAGACATACCAGAACTGTTGCGCGTCTCCAAGCGACGGTGATTCCTGAATTAATCTGCGTTTTGAATGACTGAATAAATGACTCGCACATTAAGATTTACCGCCACCTACTGGCGGTTTTATTTTCATATTTACATTTAATTTACACTTTACATAGATTGTTTTTACTTAGAATCTTTAAACGTTCAATATTTTTTCTAAATTCAAAAAAATATATTTAAAACCATTCATGCAACATTATTTACCAATGAGCTGCATTAAGCAGTCTATGTAAATGTCTAAATAATACCACTTCTGCAGTGCAAAGATGGATTATTTGATGATTTCTTTTGATTGTTAACAGTCTGATTGGGTCTTCTTGTTGTAATTGAATTCATTGTTTAACATTTTAAAACTTTAAGAAATTGATTAAATATGATGCATACATTTAATAAGATTAGAAAAATTGCTCTTATAATGGTACAAATGCCCCAGGAAATTAATTTAAAGGGGCAAATATCGCCCTGTAATGGGAAAGTTAATGTCTGGTTTTGATCAAAAAATGCTCCTAAAGAAAATGTTACTGTAGAGCCCTGATTAGGTACATGAAGGCCAGAGGTGTAAAGTACTTGAGTAATTTTACTTGATTACTGTACTTAAGTATTATTTTTGGGGATTTTTACTTTACTTGAGTACATTTAAAAATCAATACTTTTACTTTTACTTGATTACATTTTTTGAGAAAAAAAAGTACTTTTTACTCCTTACAATTTTATTTACAGTCAAAAAGTACTTATTTTTTGGAGATCACTTCATTCTATTTTCTTTTGCTATTACCAAACCAATTGAATTGCGCTGATGACCAGTTTAATTTAATGGTTATTTATTCAATGAGATTCATTTTCACATTCCATGAAATTGGTCAGACATGTTCATTGGTCCTTTGGAAGTGACGTCATGTTGCATCAATTACCACAATGCACAGCACCTTGACCTCAAAGAATATACACTAACAAGAAGCAACACTCAGCAGAATGTTCCATTGCAACACCTGCGCCAGCAGCGGCCTTGTATTTCTGCCATTTTGGGGTGAAGGCGACTTGGCAGTCCACTAGTTTCTATGGCAATATCAGCTGCTTTGTTAAAAAAAAAAAAAAAAAAAAACTTTTTCACAAAAACTTTTTGCTCTCAGTCAGTTTGGGTTAAAACTCTTTAAAAGATCTAGTATTAGTATTAGACTTATAAACACTGAATTAATACCGACATATGAAATTGAAATTATGACATGCATCAGAAAAATTGGGAATGTTGGACAATAAATATATGAATATAACAGCTTGATTTTGCAGTGTTGTCTAATGTCCATTGAAGCAAAAGTGTCCAAAAGTGGGAATTATGCGATAATGGACACAGCAGATCATAAGATCATTGTGTTTGTAGCGTGATCCATTAAAACGTACAATATAGCTTATTTCAGTTCAGATCTAGATATTATTATTATTACTCCACTAGGTCTGAAATATATTGTTCGCTGCAAACATGATGATCTTAAATTAATTAATTATTAATTTACTATTAAAAAATGTGTAAAGTTTCATAAAATGAAAATGCTCAATAAAGTAGGCTAACTACGTTACCTCAGATGGATGAATGGTTGGATTCCACAACTGGTAAAATAAAACGTATATAAGACAATACAACATTTACTGTAGGATCATACAATTTACTGGTGACTTAATTTAAAAAACTGTTCTACTGTGCTTCTGGTTTGGCAGTGAAATTCAGCGATTTTGGGTGCATAAGATGTGAAGGATTCAATGCTCCAGTTAGTATTTTCACCCCAGAATGGTGGCCGCGTTACCAGAGCGCCATCTAGTGACTGTTGCCTAAAAAGTATCAGAGTGTCGCCTCTTGGGTTCTAAGCTCTTTGTTGACCTGGAAATTACAGTGGGTACGGAAAGTATTCAGACACCCTTAAATTTTTCACTCTTTGTTTGTACACATAGCACCCCGTATTGACAGAAAAACACAGAATTGTTGACATTTTTGCAGATTTATTAAAAAAAGAAAAACTGAAATATCACATGGTCCTAAGTATTCAGACCCTTTGCTGTGACACTCATATATTTAACTCAGGTGCTGTCCATTTCTTCTGATCATCCTTGAGATGGTTCTACACCTTCATTTGAGTCCAGCTGTGTTTGATTATACTGATTGGACTTGATTAGGAAAGCCACACACCTGTCTATATAAGACCTTACAGCTCACAGTGCATGTCAGAGCAAATGAGAATCATGAGGTCAAAGAAACTGCCTGAAGAGCTCAGAGACAGAATTGTGGCAAGGCACAGATCTGGCCAAGGTTACAAAAAAAAATTCTGCTGCACTTAAGGTTCCTAAGAGCACAGTGGCCTCCATAATCCTTAAATGGAAGACGTTTGGGACCACCAGAACCCTTCCTAGAGCTGGCCGTCCGGCCAAACAGAGCTTTCGGGGGAGAAGAGCCTTGGTGAGAGAGGTAAAGAAGAACCCAATGATCACTGTGGCTGAGCTCCAGAGATGCAGTCGGGAGATGGGAGAAAGTTGTAGAAAGTCAACCATCACTGCAGCCCTCCACCAGTCGGGGCTTTATGGCAGAGTGGCCCGATGGAAGCCTCTCCTCAGTGCAAGACACATGAAAGCCTGCATGGAGTTTGCTAAAAAACACCTGAAGGACTCCAAGATGGTGAGAAATAAGATTCTGTGGTCTGATGAGACCAAGATAGAACTTTTTGGCCTTAATTCTAAGCGGTATGTGTGGAGAAAACCAGGCACTGCTCATCACCTGTCCAATACAGTCCCAACAGTGAAGCATGGTGGTGGCAGCATCATGCTGTGGGGGTGTTTTTCTGCTGCAGGGACAGGACGACTGGTTGCAATCGAGGGAAAGATGAATGCGGCCAAGTACAGGGATATCCTGGACGAAAACCTTCTCCAGAGTGCTCAGGACCTCAGACTGGGCCGAAGGTTTACCTTCCAACAAGACAATGACCCTAAGCCCACAGCTAAAATAACGAAGGAGTGGCTTCACAACAACTCTGTGACTGTTCTTGAATGGCCCAGCCAGAGCCCTGACTTAAACCCAATTGAGCATCTCTGGAGAGACCTAAAAATGGCTGTCCACCAACGTTTACCATCCAACCTGACAGAACTGGAGATGATCTGCAAGGAGGAATGGCAGAGGATCCCCAAATCCAGGTGTGAAAAACTTGTTGCATCTTTCCCAAAAAGACTCATGGCTGTATTAGATCAAAAGGGTACTACATACTGAGCAAAGGGTCTGAATACTTAGGACCATGTGATATTTCAGTTTTTCTTTTTTAATAAATCTGCAAAAATGTCAACAATTCTGTGTTTTTCTGTCAATATGGGGTGCTGTGTGTACATTAATGAGGAAAAAAATGAACTTAAATGATTTTAGCAAATGGCTGCAATATAACAAAGAGTGTGTTTCAGACACCAGTGTTTCAGGCACTGCAGGATTGATTTTTAGCCCCAAAAGAGCTAGGCTTGACACTCACAGTTTTGAAAATCAGCTTCTGCTCAAGTTAAATCCAAGGTTTTGCAACTTTGAGTAGCATGTTGCATACTGGCATTAGGTAGTAGTCTTATAGTTTGATAATTAAATACAATTAAACACAAACAGTTCTAAAGGAGGATAAAACTTTGTATGTGGTTCATTCACTTCATGTTTTTAGAGATTAAAAGCTTAAACAAGAATCTCTAGTTTTCATTCTTGCTGTTACTTTTACTTTTTTAATACTCAAGTACAATTTTAATGTAGTACTTTTTTTACTTTTACTCGAGTATGATTCTGGCCAGATACTTTTACTTTTAATTGAGTAAAATTTTCACTCAGTACTTGTACTTTCACTTGAGTAACATTTTTGAGTACTTTTTACACCTCTGATGAAGGCTCACTAATGTCTCACTCAAACCCATTCATCTTCCTGTAACTTTTTTTTAAGTCACCTACAAAAGAAGGATTGGGGGTACACCACACACACACACACACACACACACACACACACACACACACACGTGCAATAGCGCACACACTCACACACAAGAAATTAAAATTCCTTATTCATTCATATATTTTTATCTTCAAAGAATGTGAAGCCGATGAATGCAAATCTCTTACTTACGTTTTCATTTGTAGCTCCTCTTTCCCCATATCCGATACACGCTCCAGATCAACATCCTGGCCCGGAATCGGCTGATATCCGAGAATGGGGCCATTACCCTGGTATGCATATTACATTGGTTAATAGCCACTAAAAGTTCAATCTTCAATTATAATCCAATACACTTTTTGTTGTATTCAGCTAATTTCTCCTCATGATCCTAGCTACCTGCAGACATATCTTGTAAGATTGGTAAAAGTGCATAATAAATATTTAATGTTTTCTGTTATGACTGACTTCTTGAGCAATCTACTCTTTTCCTAAATTTATTTATTTATTTTTTAACTTTGGGGGAAATTATTATGGGATTTGCGTTTCCAGTACTTGGTTTACAGCCTTTCACCTAACTTTATGTCATGTGTCTCTCCGTTAATGATTCTACTCGCAGTATGCAGGAATAGGTGGAGAGTCATTGGTAAAGCTGCTGAAGCGTGCTACTGCCTCGCTGACCTACAGCACCCTCTGTCTTCCTGAGAACATCTCTGAGAGAGGCCTGGAGAGTGTTCCCCACTTCTACTACAGAGATGATGGGATGAAACTGTGGAACATCATCAACAAGTATGACTACCATTGGAGTTTAGTCTAGTGTTTTTAATAGGCATTATGCTTTATACTCTCTAACTATGTGTGTGTATGTGTGTGTGTTACATAATACATCCAGATTTTTAGGGCTGAACTAATACATCCTGGTGCACTGATTCATATTTCAACAAATACAGTGTCAGTTATACAGGTTCATGGGTTTTATAGTCAATAAGCACATGCTGTATTGTGTTGCAGATTGCTTTGAATAAATTCCAGCTTAAGAAATAATTGCAAAGCAAATCTACCAAAAAAAGTAAAGCTGAAAATATGTAAAGCCCGAAAACATCTGACTGTGAGGTTGCTTACAGGTTTGTTGCGGCTCTCTTGTCACACTACTATCAAAGTGATGCATACGTGCAGAAGGACACAGAGCTGCAGCGATGGATCAGTGAGATATTCACCAGTGGCTTCCTGGGAAGAGATGGCTCAGGTCTGTTATCATTTATCAGACGATATTATCCAAAGTGACTTACAAGTTAGGAATACAACAAGTGATTAATCGTGAAGAGGCAAATAGACACAAGAAGTGCTCACAATACAGGTTTCAGACATTGCTTAGATTGGCATAAGCTAGAATAGGCAGCGATTAAAGGAAATGAAATGGGTTAGACCAATGAGTTTGCATTTCCAAAGGAGCTGTTGCCATATCAGGACATTTAATCCAACAAAGGTTTCCTTTCTGTTTTTGTGTTCAGCTCAGTATTAGCACAGCATAGCATAGAAATATTTGCTTTAATGCACAACCTGTTTTGTAAACCACACTGTAATTCACTGTTTCATGGAAAAGAACTGAACCAGGTCAACAGTCAAAAGTAGTTTAAGTCAAGTCAAATTTATTTATATAGCGCTTTTTACAATTTGTAATTGTTTCAAAGCAGCTTTACATATTAGGAGCACAGAAAAAAGAGAAATGGTTAAAAATAAGCTGTACAAGCAAGCGTGGTAATATGTAACATATACAAGATGGTGCTACATTAAGCCAATGTCGGCTGACTCCCAGGGGTGGAAAAAACCCCCTAGGAGAAAAACCCAGCGTGCTAACACTGGGAAAAAAGTCCTAGGAGGGAAAAAACCCCTTGGAAGATATATATAATATATGTAAATGGATATGGAGATCAAAATCTGAATTATACATTTTTATTATAGAGATTAAAAATAGATTATATATAAATATATGTAAGCGGATACGGAGATTAAAAATCTGAATTATAGATGCAGCCAGAACTGGATCTGTAGGCCCATTGTCTCCTGGGCTACGTTGTAGTCAGGTCCAGACACAGGTTCTCCATCTGATCTGGATACGGCCTGGATCCAGCACCCGGAAAACCTCAGGATAAGCAGAGAGACAGATATTAGCGTAGATGCCATTCTTATTCTGATGTACAGGTATATCTAGTGTTATAGGAAATGTTCTCGGTTCCGGCCGACCTAATTATTGCAGCGTAACAATCCTTTAACGGATTTGAAAAATGTTAATGTATTGATAATGTGTTATGTGTATGCAAGAGCAAAGAGATGTGTTTTTAGTCTAGATTTAAACTGACAGAGTGTGTCTGCTTCCCGAACAATGCTAGGAAGATTGTTCCAGAGTTTAGGTGCTAAATAGGAAAAGGATCTGCCGCCTTCAGTTGATTTTGATATTCTGGGTATTATCAACTGGCCTGAATTCTGAGATCGCAATAGACGTGAAGGACTATAATGCACCAAGAGCTCGCTTAGATATTGGGGAGCTAAACCATTTAGAGCTTTATAAGTAAGTAGCAAGATTTTAAAGTCTATACGATGTTTAATAGGGAGCCAATGTAATGTTGACAGAACTGGGCTAATATGGTCATACTTTCTGGTTCTAGTAAGAACTCTAGCTGCCGCATTTTGGACCAACTGTAGTCTGTTTAAAAGCCGAGCAGAACAACCACCCAGTAGAGCGTTACAGTAATCTAGTCTTGAGGTCATGAATGCATGAACCAACTGTTCCGCATTTGTCATTGAGAGCATATGTCGTAATTTAGATATATTTTTTAGATGGAAGAAGGCGGTTTTACAGATACTAGAAACATGACTTTCAAATGAAAGATTGGTATCAAAGAGCACACCCAGGTTCCTAACTGAGGACGAAGGTTTAATGGAGCACCCGTCAAGTGTTAGAGAGTATTCAAGGTTTTTTCGTGAGGAAGTTTTTGGTCCAAAGATTAGGATATCAGTTTTTTCTGAATTTAATAATAAGAAATTTCTTGTCATCCAGTTTTTAATGTCAGCTATGCATTCTGTTAGTTTTGTGAATTTGTAGGTTTCGCCAGGGCGCGAGGAAATATAGAGCTGAGTATCGTCAGCGTAGTAGTGAAAACTAACACCATGCTTCCTAATTATCTCTCCTAAGGGCAGCATGTACAGAGTTTATAGTTTATGGCTCAACTCTCCATTTCATTTGTGTGTGTGTGTGTGTGTGTGTGAGTTCCTCACAGAAACAGCCTTTCATTCTTCTTCACAGGAATACCATCATCTCTTCAGACTGTGACAGAGCTGGTCAAGTTTGTCACCATGGTGATCTTCACTGCATCAGCCCAACATGCCGCTGTAAACAATGGACAGGTCAGTTAGTACAAGTCCATTCACTTCCAGTCACACAGAGCCATTAAAGCTGCAGTCCGTGATCTTAATCCCATACAATTTTTCTCAAATCCAGAGTATTTATGGAAGTAAATTAATGCCAAATGTTTTTGAAATAAAAAGCTTGTTGAATTGCACTAATTGAAAAAAATAAATATATATATATATATATATGCATTACGTTAGCTGTGCTTGCATTTAGATGCATTGTATTTTTAAGGCTTGCATTTTCATGGGCTGAAAGTCAACATGGTCGTATATTTAAGCTGTGAATATTTCAATTAAAAATATTTCACACACATTTCCATTATTAAAAATTCAATAATTTATATTCACCTTTCAGATTTTCACTTCCAAAATATTCATTCTGTTTAAAAATACAACCTATAAAATTCGACTAGCAATTTTCAGTCCATTTTATTTCGCTTTACAAATTCGCTTCCACAAATTCAGTGGTTCAAATAGAGGGTATGCATCGATGTCACTTTCCCGCCGAAAGCGCGCTCCCTCAGCTGGACTGAGTGGCAGAAGAACCTGCTGCGTGACTGGATTTAGTAGAGCAAACTGCGAAAACTCGAGTAAAACAAACAAATTAAACTAAAGGCTGGAATTGAATGTGTTCATTACAACTTGTCAAATAAACCTAATCCATGGATATTGACATGCAGCCAGGAGTCGTATTTCCTGACATTTATATGTGCCTGATTTCGACGGCGGGGAAATGCATAAATCAAATCTCATATATATCGTCCATATATTGTCCAGCCCTAAAACATATATAGTTTTATAGTATAGATTTTGTCAGTGTTGTTTATTTAAAAACACCCAATTATGCAGAATATAAGTTTAAATAAGGTTTAAATCCGAGTAATCACTTATCAATGTTATAAATAGCCTATCGTCATATTGTCCAGCCCTAAAACTTGTACAGTTTTTGTCAGTGTTTATTTAAAAACAACAAATTATGCAGAATATAAGATAGTAAATATTTAATTGATCAGTTGTCAACACAATATATAACAATACAATATACGGTATGATTTTACCTCAAAATCCAACAATTTAACACAAAATGATAACTGCAAATCCATGTTTCTCTGCTGTTTCTGTGAATTGCAGTGATCCATTTGCTTCTTTTTTCTGTTGCTTTCGGCGGTTTTTAAATATATAACTCAGTTTTTGTGTCAAAGCTATTTGTACAGTCAATCGCAAAGCTCTTTCCCGTTTTGGATGCGTTTTGTGTGTTTTTCGGGGCATTCACGCTGAAAACCAATGCTGCCTCTTTGTGCCACTCAGTGGGTGTGACCGAAGCCATAACGGTCGACGGTGATGTCACGTGACGTGCTATTTAAGACCAGAGCAACAGCTAGTAAGTCATCATTCATTCATAAAAACAGATTTACAGAAATGGAGCAAGCGGTAAGTGAATGTGTGATGATTATCAGGGCCAGTATAAATGCAGAAAAGCTGATAAAGACACAAAAGCTGCATTTATGTTTAATTCAGTGTTTTAGGGATTTAGGGACTGTCTCTAAAGTTACGACATTGGCATTCACGCTTCTACATTCAATAGCGTTTAAAGAGAATGACTTACAGTCACAAAACCAACTGTAAAGTGTTCATCTAGTGTCGTGTCTCTCTCTCACTCTCTCTCTCTCTCACACACACACACACACACACACACACACACAACTCAAAGTACATACACATATACTTTTTTTTTTCTTTTCTTTTTTCTTTTTTTTTTTTACATGTTCATCACACAATTTGTTCTACCTTGTTAATTTTATTTTTCCTGCTCATATAAATGCTTTGGCAACACAAAGTAAAATTTGTATAAGCAGGATAATATATATGCAGGAAAAATAAAATTGAACAAAGTAGAATAAATTGTGTGATGAGCGTGTAAAAAAAAAAAAAAAAAAAAAAGAGAGAAATTATATATATATATATATATATATATATATATATATATATATATATATATATATATATATATATATATATATATGCATGTACTTAGAGTGGGGTGTGTTTGAATATGTATGTGCATGTGCCTTTACAAGAGTTAGTGTGAGTTCACATGTTTGTTTGTTTGTGTGTGTGTGTGTGTGTGTGTGTGTGTGTGTGTGTGTGTGTGAGAGAGAGAGAGAGAGAGAGAGAGAGAGAGAGTAGGGTGCATCACTGTTCGACCTGACACCTAGATAAACACTTTACAGTTAGTTTTGTGACTGTAAATCATTCTCTTTAAACGCTATTGAAGGTAGAAGCGTGAATGCCAATGTCGTAACTTTAGAGACGGTCCCTAAATTAGCGAATATCAAACGTTCAGTGTCAAACAAACTTTATACCAGTATCTGCTTTCTTGGAGCCTATATAGTATAACTTACATCACAAATGAGGTGCGAGTTTGGTCTTTTATATCACTGTACAAATCCATTAAGATGTGTTAAGTGTTTTATATGTCCTGATGGCAGAGAAACCCTAGTATTACAACACAGCGCCGCAATATAAAGTTGAGGAAACTAAACAACAGAGAGAAATATATGTCTACCTCAGATTTAACGTTTGATCTGTACACCAGCATCGGGCAATAACGTTATAATCTCGTTCACTGGAGAAAAAGCTACTTATGTAGCCTACACAGGTAACCATAAAGACACTGAATTAAACATAAATGCAGCTTTTGTGTGTTTATCAGCTTTTCTGCATTTATACTGGCTCTGATAATCATCACACATTCACTTACACTTGCTCCATTTCTATAAATCTGTTTTTATGAATGAATGATGACTTACTAGCTCTGGTCTTAAACAGCCTCTAGCGGCACCTGCTGGTGAAGTCGACTAACAGCAGATGGAGATGATGCATCGGCACTCTACTGCTTTTCCTGCAGCTCCCTGATGTGAAATGTTGAATTTTCTGCCGAATTTGTAGAAGCGAATTTGTAAAGTGAAATAAAATGGACTGAAAATTGCTAGTCGAATTTTATAGGTTGCATTTTTAAACAGAATGAACATTCTGAAAGTGAAATCTGAAAGGTGAATATAAATTATTGAATTTTTAATAATGAAAATGTGTGTGAAATATTTTTAATTGAAACATTCACAGCTTAAATATATGACCATGTTGAATTTCAGCCCATAAAAATGCAAGCCTTAAAAATACAACGCATCTAAATGCAAGCACAGCTAATGTAATGCATTTTATTTTCAATTAGTGCAATTCAACAAGTTTTTTATTTCAAAAACATTTGGCATTAATTTACATCCATAAATATTGCTCCATACATTCCTCTAGCTGTCCGTTCAGTGTCCGAGCTCAAAGCCCCTCTGTTGTCCTGGCTCTGAAACGAACATAGTGGTTTGGACTCACCCATAAACAACGCCAGCCAATCAAGCTTCAGGAGCATGAAGGGGAGGGGTTTCAGTTGATTGGCTATTGAGCTTGAATATCAACAACCTTTTGTGAAACAGATTTGTGGACTCTTCCTTTTAACTGTTGTCTGTTATTAACATTTCTTTAAGATGCTTCAAGAGCAAATATTCCACAAGAAAAACCTTTCCATATTCCAATTTTCATGGCCTATGGGATCTTAATTATGTGCTTTTATAATTCTTTGTGAATATTTGGTGTTTGTGTCACATTTTTCACCGATTCTTTACCCCCAGTTTGAGTTGGGCGGCTGGATGCCGAACTACCCCACTGCCCTCAGAAAGCCCCCTCCCAAGGTGAAAGGTCAGACCACTGAGGACTCGATCCTGGAGACCCTGCCTGATGTGGGCACCACGGTGAACGGGATGGCTGTCCTGAGGCTGCTGAGCAAGGATTCTGCAGACCATGTGAGTTTGTACATCATCAGGGCACATGTTCAATATGCCATCATGTTACTCTTGATGACAATGGCTCAATTACATGGCTTCCATTCCTCTGGTGTGCTTTACCTGACGGTTACATTATAAAGGACATTCGGCACTGTAAGCATAGTGTTGCAGTGGACACATTAAGAATATTAGTCTGCTGTCATACGTATAAACGTTTATTATCAACATGTTATTTATGATTTATGATCACAATCTTCCGTAGTTCCCTCTGGGACTTTTCCCAGAAACCCTGTTTGATGAAGACGTCCCCTGCAAGCTCATCGAAGAGTTTCAGAAGGATCTGAGCGAGCTGTCAGATCTCATCGAGGGGCGGAACGACAAGTTGGAGCTTCCCTACATCTATCTGAACCCCAACAATGTGGACAACAGTGTAGCCATTTGAAAGGATACAGTCGTCCTTCTTAATATGTTTGTCTTTCTATTAATAGCTTTGTCAATAAAAATAAAGACCAAAGCTAAAATAACTCAAAGTGAGATCATGGATATTGCCTATCAGGGAAAATAAATAATGCGAAAGGCACTGCTTAAAGGGTTAGTTCACCCAAAAATGTATGTTCACCCATTTATTACTCTCCCTCATGTCGTTCCACATCCGTAAGACCTTCGTTCATCTTCAGAACACAATTTAAGATATTTTAGTTGAAATCCGATGGCTCAGTGAGGCCTGCATAGGGAGCAATGACATTTCCTCTCTCAAGATCCATTAATGTACTAAAAACATATTTAAATCAGTTCATGTGAGTACAGTGGTTCAATATTAATATTATAAAGCCACGAGAATATTTTTGGTGTGCCAAAAAACAAAACAAAATAACGACTTATATAGTGATGGCCGATTGCAAAACACTGTTTCAGGAAGCTTCAGAGCGTTATGAATCAGCGTGTCGAATCACGATTCAGATCGCGTGTCAAACTGCCAACGGCTGAAATCACGTGACTTTGGCGCTCCGAACAGCAGATTCGACACACAGATTCATAACGCTCTGAAGCTTCTGGAACGACATGAGGGTGAGTAATTAATGACAGAATTTTCATTTTTGGGTGAACTAACCCTTTAATTTGTGGATTTTGAGATATAAGTTTTTACAACAGTGCTGCCATCTAGTGACATAAACCCATACAATCCATTGCAAAAAAATGTATAATTCTCCCATCTTTGTTGTTTGAGCCTTTGTGTTACAGTGCAAAATACAGTATGATGCAATTAATTTGTGTTGTTTCTTTATTACAAAAATAACAGTTTACTCGGCCTAGAAACCAGCAAACACTGCTGTGTGTCTGTGTGTGTGTGTCAAGTCACCTTTATTTATATAGCGCTTTTTACAATGCAGATTGTGTCAAAGCAGCTTTACATTGATAACTGGTACATAATTTTTGCTGCACAGCAGATCTTCAAGAATAGTGTCAATGCAGGCAGATCAAAGCACTGTTGAATAAATGTCAAGAATACTGTTGAATATCAAATGTCAAGTCAAATGTCAAGTGTCCCCAACTAAGCAAGCCAAAGGCGACAGCGGCAAGGAACCCAAACTCCACCAGGTGACATCAGGTGGCAAACAAGTGGCAAATAGGTGTTAAAATGGAGAAAAAAAAAAAACCTTGGGAGAAACCAGGCTTAGTCGGGGGGCCAGTTCTCCTCTGGCGAACAGTGCTTTGTTACGAATCAGGTTGCTATCATAAATCTGATAGGATCGCAACATTCAAAGTATTTATTTCAGTTCCATCCAGTTGAGGATCGTATTCATCACGCCGGTATGGATGGTTTGTTGAGTAACTGTGCTACTGGCTGTCGTGTTGATGATGTCTTCACAATGGATGATCTAGTTGACTCGATCTCTGCTGATACTTCAGGGCTGCGTTGTGGTCGTGTCAAGGCGCCGGTCCTCGGTCTCAGCTGGATACGGCCCGGATCCAGTTGACTACGGTAAACCTCGGGATAAACAGAAAGACTAATATTAGCGTAGATGCCATTCTTCTTCTGATGTCACGAGTACATCTGGTGTTATAGGAAGTGTTCCCGGTTCCGGCTGACCTAATTTATGCAGCCTAATAATCCTTTAACGGATTTGAAAATATAAATATATAATGTGTTATGTGTATGCCAGGTTAAAGAGATGCGTTTTTAGTCTAGATTTAAACTGACAGAGTGTGTCTGCATCCCGAACAATGCTAGGAAGATTGTTCCAGAGTTTAGGTGCCAAATAGGAGAAGGATCTACCACCTGCGGTTGATTTTGATATTCTAGGTATTATCAGCTGGCCTGAATTCTGAGATCGCAATAAACGTGAAGGACTATAATATATTAAGAGCTCACTTAGGTACTGGGGAGCTAAACCATTTAGTGTTTGGTAAGTAATTAGCAAGATTTTAAAATCTATACGATGTTTAACAGGAAGCCAATGCAGTGATGACAGAACTGGGCTAATATGGTCATACTTCCTAGTTCTAGTAAGAACTCTAGCTGCTGCATTTTGTACGAGCTGTAGTTTATTTATCAAGCGAGCAGAACAACCACCCAGTAGAGCGTTACAGTAGTCTAGCCTCGAGGTCATGAACGCATGAACTAACTGTTCTGCATTCTTCATTGAGAGCATATGTCGTAGTTTAGATATATTTTTAAGATGGAAGAAAGCGGTTTTACAGATGCTAGTAACATGGCCTTCAAATGAAAGATTGGTATCAAAGAGCACACCCAGGTTCCTAACTGACGACGAAGACTTAACAGAGCAGCCATCAAGTGTTAGACACTATTCTAGATTATTGCGTGAAGAAGTTTTCGGTCCAAAAATTAGAATCTCTGTTTTTTTCTGAATTTAGTAGTAGGAAATTACTGGTCATCCAGTTTTTTATATCAGCTATACATTCTGTTAATTTAGTGAATTGGTAAGTTTCGTCAGGGCGTGAAGAAATATAGAGCTGAGTATCATCAGCGTAACAATGAAAACTAACCCCATGCTTCCTAATGATATCTCCCAAGGGTAGCATGTACAGAGTAAAAAGCAACGGTCCTAGTACTGAGCCTTGCGGTACTCCATATTTTACTTGTGACTGATATGACATCTCATCGTTTACTACTACAAACTGATAACGGTCAGATAAGTATGATTTGAACCATGCCAATGCAATTCCACTAATGCCAACATAGTTTTTGAGTCTGTTTAGAAGAATATTGTGATCAATAGTGTCAAATGCAGCACTAAGATCCAGTAACACTAATAGAGAGATACAACCACGATCTGATGATAAGAGCAAATCATTAGTAACTCTAATGAGAGCAGTCTCAGTACTATGGTACGGTCTAAATCCTGACTGGAAATCTTCACAGATACTATTTCTTTCTAAAAAGGAACATAGTTGTGATGAAACTGCCTTTTCTAGTATTTTTGACAGAAAAGTGAGATTTGAGATCGGCCTGTAATTGACTAATTCTCTAGGATGAAGTTATTCCCAGTTGTTATCGCCATGATAATGAATGATGTACGTTTTGACATTCGCATTACAGCATTGACAGTCACTCACCAGTGTTTTACAATAAACATTGTGTTGAAAATGCATCTGCTGAGCAGCTGTGGTAACATTCACACACCTCACAATGATCAACAGGTGTCCGAGAGACGGCTGCTCGCCCGCCCAGTCTGGGTCCGGCGCTGTTCTGTGGAGCTGGATTCACTCTGGCTCTGCTGGGAGTGGCTACGGGAATCTTCTTCTTTATTAAAGGAGCTGCGACTGACAACATGGATATGGCAAAAAAAGAAAAACATTTCATGCAATGGACCTACCAAAAAGGACAGTTTCTCAATGATTTTGAATACAGTGATACAGTGCATTTGTGTGTGATTTGAGATGACGGACACCACCGCTGGTGTTGAAGATCGACGGATACATAAATGCAAAGATCTGGTTGAACCTTGGATGAAATCACCTCATGAAATCTTTGCTTGCTAATTTCTGTAGCACTGTTCATACATTATATTTACAGTTCATCAAGCAATCGGAACAAAACATAAGCTTGACTTAATAATTAAAAATAGATACTTTTGCTACCTAAATGTAGTTGTTGTTGTCACGGACTGAGATGCTTAACTGGTTTTGTACTTAAAGTTACACGAAGTAACTTTTGCTGCTCTAGCAGTTAATAAAGAAAATTAAATGTGTTTGAAAATGAAGTATTCTTAAATCTTGCAATCTTGAATGCCATTTTTTCTTATATTCCAAATAAACATTTAAATATATATGGCAGTTTACTGATTGCTTTGCATATGCAGATTTCCCTGGAATAAGCTGTTGTAAATAAAGAATGCAGAGACAGGGACTGAGGAGAAATGGACATACAGAAGATTTTTCTTTAGAAATAGACATATGGAGTAGAAATTAATTAAAAAGTTTCTGTTAAAGAAACATGATGGCCTTTAAAAACAGAGGAACTAAAAACAAAGTGAAGTGAATAACTGGAACAGAAACTGGTATGTGAGAAATCAGAAACTGTAGAAACCAATGAGCAGAAAACAAAGGCAAAAGAAGAACAGGGAAGGTGAAATCAAAATACAAAGTAACTACAGACAGAATCCAGACAATCTAGCAGCACTAACAGCATTATTAAACCATCAGGATTCTTGAAAATGAATATGAGGAATTTTACCATAACATTTTCTTACCATTTGATAAAATGGTACTTATTATTGACGCAAATATAAAATAATACAAAGTAAATTTGGTCTAAATGTGGTAAGTTTGTCACATGGCTGGAAATGTGGGGGAACTGAGTCCAGGGCATGAATTTCAAAGGGCGAGGGAGTTCCAGTTCAGAATTCACAGGACGTAATAATAGCTTCCAAACACTATGCAAATTACATATATGAAAATAATGACATTTTTTGCATCTGTGGTTTAAAAATATAAAGCATGTAAAGTATGTGAAGATATTTTTATTTTGTTTTCTAGCACAAAAAGTATTCTCGTCTCTTCGTAACATTAAGGTTGAACCACTGTAGTCACATGACCGATTTAACAATGTTTTTACTGTATTTCTGGACCCTCAATGTGGTAATTTCATTGCTTTCTATGAGAGATTTAAAAAAAACTCATCAAAAATATCTTACTTTGTGTTCTGAAGATGAACGAAGGTCTTACGGGCGTGGAACGACATGAGATAATTACTGACAAAAATTGCACTTTTGGGTGAGCTAACCTTTTAATTAAATCTTTGAACTGAGTTTTTAAGTTTTATATTTTAATCTTTGTATTTTATGTTTGATTATAAGCAACAGAAGCTTACTGGGAATGATCTCAATGTTGAACTGAGTCCAGCAAACTGATTAAAGTTATTGTGAGACTTTTGTTTTTGTTTTTTTTTGTCAATTGTGGGCTGATGAACTACAGTAAATATTCATTTGTATTTACTATATGCTTTACTCTAGAGTGGGGGATCAAGCTGAACTGGTTTGATTTGGCGATAGAGTGTGTGTGTGTGTGTGTGTGTGTGTGTGTGTGTGTGTGTGTGTGTGTGTGTGTGTGCGTGCGCACTAATTGGCAGAGTATTTGCCATGTGATATAACTGGGGACCCTGTGGGCTGTAGGTTTGATATTGTGTTATTTCTTTAGTTGTTGATTTAGTTTCTTTCTGAATATTGTTAAATAAAGATTAAGATTAGTTATTTTCAAGGAAACACACTGTGGTTGTTGCCCTTTTTGAGTTCTCATCTCTTGTGAGATGCTAAGGTTACATAAGATCATTGTTTAATCTGTTACTGCATTATTATTTACTTTTTTGAGCTGTGATTTTAAAAATGAAAGCAGGATATTGCTTAGCAACACCTGACACCTGATCAAAGAGCATCTGATTGGACCGTTGTTTCAGACTCTGACCTCATTACATGAACAGTGAATTTGCAGCTCTCAGTTGTGATAGAGAGAGTGAAAATGTCTGTGTTAAAGCTCTTTCGTCACATTCTGATGCTGTCTGTATTCACTGGAGCAGGTGAGATAAATGGCCTTTACTCAGGGTGCTGCAGCGCCCCCTACCGACAGCTCCTTCACTGTATTAGAATTTAAGATGACATGGCTTGAAAAAATTCAACTTTTTTAATTTGTTCATTTTGTCATTTGTAACTCTTTTATATGTTGTTGAATGTGCATCAGTGACAGCGCTCTGATCCAATGGCCAAATGCAATCACTGATTCGCTGACCTTATGTAGCCCCGCCTCTTAAAGCACTGCGCTCTTTCTCTTTTGTCTTCCTGTTTAATAAAATGTGTTCCTGCGACTATGTACAAACTCTATAGGTATTTCAATATC
The DNA here is from genome assembly GCF_018812025.1 of Megalobrama amblycephala. Classification (NCBI taxonomy): domain Eukaryota; kingdom Metazoa; phylum Chordata; class Actinopteri; order Cypriniformes; family Xenocyprididae; genus Megalobrama; species Megalobrama amblycephala. Next base: position 21,427,166 of record NC_063057.1, on the reverse strand, counting down.
ATGACCATGATGTGATGTTTCAGAATTGTTGTAGAAATAACCTCATGAACACTTTATTTTTCAGCTGATGGATATTATTATTACTGGTGGTCACAGTGCATCTACAGCTCTCCTGATCTCAGTGACATGGTGTTCATTGATGGCTTTTACTTCAATAAATATCCATTCCTGAAGTTCAACAGCACTGTGGGGCAGTTTGTGGGGTTCACAGCGTTAGGAGTGAAAAATGCAGAGATGTGGAACAAAGATCCAGCGATCTTACAGCAATATAGGGCTCAAGTTGATGTATTCTGCAAACCTAATGCTGATCTTAACGAAGCAGCTATCTATAATAAAACAGGTATGTGACACAAGGCTCACATAGAACACTTCTTTTAAACATTTAAAAATAAATCAAATCATTTGATAAATTGTAATCACAGTATACATGCAGTACGATGTGATTTAGGGTGTGGCTGTTGTTGGTTCAGTGCAGCCCAAGGTGAAGCTCAGTTCAGTGATGCCGGGCGACAGCAAACATCCAGCTCTGCTCATGTGCAGCGCGTACGACTTCTACCCTCAACCCATCAAAGTGTCCTGGCTGAAGGACGCCGCGGTTGTGACGTCTGAAGTGACCTCCAAGTCAAGTCAAGTCAAATTTATTTATATAGCGCTTTTACAATTGGTAATTGTTTCAAAGCAGCTTTACATATTAGAAGCACAGAAAAAAGGGAAGTGGTTAAAAATAAGCTGTACAAACAAGCGTGGTAATATGTAACATATACAAGATGGTGCTACATTAAGCCAATGTCGGCTGACTCCCAGGGGTGGAAAAAACCCCCTAAGAGAAAACCCAGCGTGGGAAAAAAGTCCTAGGAGGGAAAAAACCCCTTGGAAGATATATATAATATATGTAAATGGATATGGAGATCAAAATCTGAATTATACATTTTTATTATAGAGATTAAAAATAGATTATATATAAATATATGTAAGCGGATACGGGGATTAAAAATCTAAATTATAGATGCAGCCAGAACTGGATCTGTAGGCCCATTGTCTCCTGGGCTACGTTGTAGTCAGGTCCAGACACAGGTTCTCCATCTGATCTGGATACGGCCTATTTCCAGCACCCGGCAAACCTCGGGATAAGCAGAGAGACAGATATTAGCGTAGATGCCATTCTTATTCTGATGTACAGGTATATCTAGTGTTATAGGAAATGTTCTCGGTTCCGGCCGACCTAATTATTGCAGCGTAACAATCCTTTAACGGATTTGAAAAATGTTAATGTATTGATAATGTGTTATGTGTATGCAAGAGCAAAGAGATGTGTTTTTAGTCTAGATTTAAACTGACAGAGTGTGTCTGCTTCCCGAACAATGCTAGGAAGATTGTTCCAGAGTTTAGGTGCTAAATAGGAAAAGGATCTTTTCAAAATCAACTGCCGCCTTCAGTTGATTTTGATATTCTGGGTATTATCAACTGGCCTGAATTCTGAGATCGCAATAGACGTGAAGGACTATAATGCATTAAGAGCTCACTTAGGTACTGGGGAGCTAAACCATTTAGAGCTTTATAAGTAAGTAGCAAGATTTTAAAATCTATACGATGTTTAATAGGGAGCCAATGTAATGTTGATAGAACTGGGCTAATATGGTCATACTTTCTGGTTCTAGTAAGAACTCTAGCTGCCGCATTTTGGACCAACCGTAGTCTGTTTAAAAGCCGAGCAGAACAACCACCCAGTAGAGCGTTACAGTAATCTAGTCTTGAGGTCATGAATGCATGAACCAACTGTTCCGCATTTGTCACTGAGAGCATATGTCGTAATTTAGATATATTTTTTAGATGGAAGAAGGCGGTTTTACAGATACTAGAAACATGACTTTCAAATGAAAGATTGGTATCAAAGAGCACACCCAAGTTCCTAACTGAGGACGAAGGTTTAATGGAGCACCCGTCAAGTGTTAGAGAGTATTCAAGGTTTTTTCGTGAGGAAGTTTTTGGTCCAAAGATTAGGATATCAGTTTTTTCTGAATTTAATAATAAGAAATTTCTTGTCATCCAGTTTTTAATGTCAGCTATGCATTCTGTTAGTTTTGTGAATTTGTAGGTTTCGTCAGGGCGCGAGGAAATATAGAGCTGAGTATTGTCAGCATAGCAGTGAAAACTAACACCATGCTTCCTAATTATCTCTCCTAAGGGCAGCATGAACAGAGTGAAAAGCAACGGTCCTAGTACTGAGCCTTGTGGTACTCCATATTGAACCTGTGATCGATACGACATCTCTTCATTAACTACTACAGACTGATAACGGTCAGATAAGTACGATTTGAACCATGCCAAAGCAATTCCACTAATGCCAATATAGTTTTTTTAAAGTCTTTTTAAAAGAATGTTGTGATCGATAGTGTCAAAAGCAGCACTGAGATCTAATAACACTAATAAAGAAATACAGCCATGATCGGATGATAAGAGTAGATCGTTTGTAACTCTAACGAGAGCAGTCTCAGTACTATGGTATGGTCTAAATCCTGACTGGAAATCCTCACAGATTCCATTTCTTTCTAAAAAGGAGCACAGTCCACTGAGGAGCTGCCTGATGGAGACTGGTACTACCAGATTCACTCGGAGCTGGAATACACCCCCACATCTGGAGAGAAGATCTCCTGTATGGTGGAGCACGCCAGCTTCGCCAAACCCATGATCTATGACTGGAGTAAGAGACAAGACCTGTCAGATCACACCTTCATTAGCAAACATACAGCATCATACTAGATATAAACTGACCCTTCCGGTCAAACACTGCACTGTAAACATCAGTAACAGCTTTCAGTTGTCAGTGCTGGTAAATGACCGCGGTACAGCATGTGTCCCTCACAGACCCGCCGGCCCCTGAGTTTGAGTGGGATATCCAGCTGATATTCACTATTGAATCTGCCACACTGCTGCTGGGAATCATCATAGCAGCTGCTGGATTCATCTACTAGAAGATCAAATCAAAACGTCTGTAGAGGTGAGAGCGAACCTCTCATATTCCAGTTATATAGATCAATAAACGGCATGGCATTATATGTTTCAGTTATTTCTTTTTATTTTGATAGAGAAGATCCTGGTACCACATTAATTTACTCAGGTATGACAAATTACAGCATTTCTATGTGATCACTCATTATGTACCAATCATACTGAATAACATGAATATTAATCACAGGAATTGCAGGTGCCCATACTGACTGAAAGGAGCCTCATCGTGGAGAAGCACAAGCACACACTCTTCATGACACAACTATCACACACACTCTTCATGACACGACTATCACACACACTCTTCAACTGATGTTTCACAATAAAACATGAAAATAGATTAAAGATGCTGAAATATTGAAATCTTATTGACAGCAATGATGTGAATGATTGATGGAATGATGTTGTCTTTCTCCTCTCTTTCTCTCCTCCTCTCCTCCTTCTGCATTTTATATTACCAATTAAGTAAATGATGTAGCTATAATTGTGTGGATGTTTATGTGTTTAATAAAACTAATATTTGAGAGAGAAAAACGTTTCAGGTTACACATGTAACCATGGTTCCCTGAGAACAGGCTAGAGCAACTGCCTGTCTGAAACACACATCCAATCTCGGCCCATGACGTCATAATCATGTGACCTGAAAGTACAGTTGAGCTCAAAAGTTTACATACCCCTTGCAGAATATGCACACGTTAATCATTTAAACAAAATAAGAAGGATCATGAAAATTGCATGCTATTTTTTTATTTAGTACTGTCCTGAATAAAGTATTTCACATAACAGATGTTTACATAAAGTCCACAAGTTAAAAACTATAGGTGAATTTATAAAAATGACCCCGTTCAAAAGTTTAAATACCATTGGTTCTCAATACTGTGTGTGGTTACCTGATGATCCATGACTGTTTGTATGTTTTGTGATGGTTGTTCATGAGTCTCTTGTTTGTCCTGAGCAGTTTAACTGAACTCTGTTCTTCAGAAAAATCTGCAGATTCTTCAGTTTTTCAGCATCTTCTGCATATTTTAACCCTTTCCAGCAGTGACTGAGTGATTTTGAGATCCGTCTTTTCACACTGAGGACAACTGAGGGACTCAAACTCAACTATTAAAAAAGGTTCAAACATTCACTGATGCTCCAGAAGGAAACACAATGCATTAAGAGTCGGGGATGTAAACTTTTTCAATTGGATGAACAGGGTAAATTATATGTTTTTCTCCTCTGGTAAACATGCAAGTATCTTCTGTTGCTTCTGAAGGGCAGAAGTAAATGAAAAATATGATCTTTAAACAAAATAAGAAAAACTTGCACATAATCTTCTTGTTCAAAAGTTTTAGTTCAAAAGTGAAGGGTGAAAACACGGTCGGTCTCCTCCTCCTTCCTGAAACATTGCATCCCCCAATAGGTATGATACTTTAAATTAGGAATAAATCATCATTGTAGGAGAAAACTGCAAAAAGAATCAGATGGTAGTGATTTTATTTGTGCACATTTTTTTATAGTTAAAAAAAAAAAAATCAGGTGCCAGTGTCTCTATCAGCCGAGGAGTTGATGTTCTGAAAACTGCACTGATTTTGACTTGGCCAAGGTTGATCGTCATAAGAAATGAGAAGCCTTAATGTTTCTCCACTTTCACCATCAGCCAGCGGAGAGCTAAATCGATCAGCTCTATATTGTCAAAGGTACTGTCAGTGGACCAAACCTTGAGCTAAATGTGGTTTAATCAAAGACGTTTTAAAGCACAACCTACACATTCTGATTTAAACACTTCCTCATTTGAATATCACTGTTCATTTCTACTCTTGACATGTTTTATATATATATGTTGGCTATAACTGTTGATTCTGGTTATGAGTGATCTTGAGATGTTTTGACATTAGGATTTTTATTAAATGTAATTTTAACACTGTCTTCTCAGTTGTTTAAAAGTCTATCAAAATGTTGTTAAATTTTCCAGTAAAATAATTTTTTATACTTCTTTTTTTCTTTTACATTTAATTACCCCTTAGCAGGTTCTGACTCATATAGTTGAACTTATGTTTATTCTCTGTCACTTAAAGGAGTGTTTGGAAGGGCAGGCTGAAGAGTGTCACGTAAGGATGCTTTTTAACCCCTTACAGATTTGTGATGAACAACATTTAGCAGTTTACTGAGGGTGTAAACATCCAGATGATGACATCTTGTTTTGGTTTGTTAGGATGAAGGCAGTAAAACCTGTTTCTTGATTTATTGTGTACTTCATGCATCATCATACCATATTAATTTAACAGCAACTTGTGTATTGTGCTGAAGGATGTACATGTGGTCAATACCTCAATGGAGAGAGATGTAAGTTTATCATCATGGGATATAGAATTATGATCCAAGTCATTTAATATAAAGTTATTATCTATGGAAAAAATAGTAGATAATCAATGGACACTGCAATATAATGACACAGGATAGACTGAATGTTCTTGCATTCTTAAAGGATTAGTTCACTTTCAAAGAAACTTTTCCTGATAATTTACTCACCTCCATGTCATCCAAGATGTTCATGTCTTTCTTTCTTCAGTGGAAAACAAATGAAGGTTTTTGATGAAAACATTCCAGGATTATTCTTCTTATTAGGGCTGTCAAAAAAAAAAAAGAATTTCGAACATTCATCGAATTTAGAAAAAAAGGGCACATTTGAAAGCAAAACCCATGCATTCGAATTTTTGCTGTGTCAAGAGGAGCACAAGCCATGATGATGACGTAACTGACGTGGCTTTTTTAGGTTATCCAGTAGGCTACAGCTCGGTGAAGGTGCATTACTTGATAAAATGGTGGGAAAAGAGCGTGAGGACTCAGAGTCGGAGAGAATCTTGCTAACGGCAAAACATCTTAAATGTGCTGTGTGGCGTTTCTGGAGTGTCAAAGGAGAAATCATTGACAAAACCAATGTCATTTGTAAGCTGTGTAAGAAACCGCTGCTATATCACTCCACAACATCTAACATGCAATCGTGTCATCCCGAGGAGTTTTCTCGAGAGTGCCATGATGAGGGACCAGCATTAAAGCAGGCCAGGGTAACTTCGTTTTACACCACGAATACCACACAGCCACTAGCTTCTGCAAAACAGGAAGAAATCACCCAAAAACGTACTGAATTCATCTGCAAAGATATGCACCCGGTGGCAAAAATTATGCGGTATATACCTGGCGCATCGGTCAGAGCTGAGCGCGTCTTTTCATCAGCTGGAAACATTGTCAACAAAAAACGCTCAGCACTCGCTGCAGATCAAGTTGACCGTCTGGTGTTTTTGACGAACAATATGTAGATGTGTGTATTGAGTGGTTTGTTTCAGAATGGCAGTTTGCGATTTTGTGTTAATGTAGTACAAACATTACGCTGTCTGTTGAAGCGTGTTTCCTCAGGTTACTGATGCACTTACACAGTTTTATGCACTTTTGTTACCTAATTTTCCTTGCATGCACATTAAGGACATTATCATTTATTTAAGAACAGTTGTTTGAAAAGGTATGCACTTTATAAAGTTAATCATTTCATTTCAATAAATGCTTATTGCGCACGCTTGCGCTCTCTTGTGGGCATAGCAGACAATACAGTACTTTTTTCCTATAACATTAAGTATTGCCTTTAGAATTTGAATATAATTCGAATTTTGCTAATATTTCAGAAAGAATTTTGAATTTAGCTTTTCAGACATTTTGACAGCCCTACTCCTTATAGTGGACTTCAACGGACACCAAACGGTTGAAGGTCAAAATTACAGTTTCAGTGCAGCTTCAAAGAGCTTTAAATGATACCAGACGAGGAATACAGTAAGAGTCTTATCTAGAGAAACCATCAGCCATTTTCTAAAAAAATACAACTGTATATGCTTTATAAACATAAATTATCGTCTTGCATGTGCTTCCGCTTTGTCTTAAATGTCTTAAACCTTCCCTATTCTACTTACGGAAAAAAACAGAACTTCATTAATTTCATGTTTTGTGTATTTGAATTACACCCACTCGATTTGTCAATTTCATTGCTGAGTGTATTGCTTGTTGTTTTTTAAATGATAATAATGGCCAATTAGCATCTTCAGCTAGTTAGTACAGTAATGAATTTATCACTTAAAACTTGCATATGAAATAATTAATTAGATTTAATTTACATCCATTTTGTTGGCAATTTTATTTATTGTATTTTCTATTGCTGCTGACACAGATAGCAGATATAGAATGAGCCAATGAGCAGTATTTTTTTTACATTTATTTAAAAAGCTTTAAGTCTAAAATAGCAACACAAAGTAGGATTTATGAAGTGTAAACACAATACTAACTTACACACTCTTCTTAAATCTCAATACGTTTATGTGATGTCTTTTATTTTTATGGGATTTTATTTACTGATGTTTTTTCTTCCTGTTATTCTTCTGAAAACAGGCCATTGCTTCTGTATTCATTTTAATTGACACTTTCTAAATACATTTACACACCTATGAAATACAGATATATTTGGTGATTATTTATTTTTCTTCCTTATTGATTGTCTCTAATTTATCAGACAAAAAACATGACAACCACATAAAAGCATATAATCTAAGCAAACTAGCTCAAAAAGGAAATATGAATAATTAATCATAACTCATTATAATTAATCATCAATATTTGAATCAGTTAATCAAATTAACTTGATGTTGCTGAATAAATATTACAATCATTAATCTGTTCGGCCAGTACTGATCGTACAACTCTTCAGAAAGGATATTTACCCATGGCCACAGAGGAAATAACTGTCTTCAGTATCTGTGATCGTAATCGTTATCAGTGTCATTGATTAATAAGCAGATCAGAATGTGCACACAAGTGTTATTTAGCTAAATCAGGAACACATAGCTAGAGTAAACACACACAGACGCACACAAACACACTTACACAGGAAATCAGAGAGTGGACATGAATTGTATCATAACAGGGAAATGGAGCGATGAAAAGAGTCGTTTAACCAGCTGGAAGAACCATCAGTTTCTCTCTCTAAAGCACCTTTGTTAATAAAGAGGTTCACTATCTTAATACTAAATCACTGTTTAGTGTTCAAACGATACAAGCAAATGCCTGAGCTGTTGAGGAGCTTCTAGATATTCAGTCTCAGGAGAAATGCTTGATGGTTTGATCAGATGGTGCTGAAGTTGTAATCTTCATTGAATAAAGAAAATGACGACGCCTCGCACCCTTAATTTGAGCCGGTTGACGAGGAAGTTGCGCATGGCTTGAAGGGAACGAGGCCTGGAGCCGGGTGGGATCTCACGTGAGGGTTATTTTGTTTGAAAGTGAGTTCATTTGCATGAGGGGAGTCAACTAGTAAGTTTGTGTCCATTTATGCTCAATATACAATGCATTCTGTGATATTGAGATGTCCACCAAAGTCATTAGGAGAAATTTAATATGAAACACTACCTAGATGGACTACAATATCTAGAAGTGTCTTTGAAGTGTGTGTGTGTGTGTGTGTGTGTGTGTGTGTGTGTGTGTGTGTGTCAAATGGGGCAGACCTTCAGGAGTCTGCATGCTGTGAAGTTTGACGTTTACAGCTGTGTTTGATCGCTCTAGACTCGACATCAGAGAACCACAGAGTCTCTTTTAAGAGCGTCCACATCACAATTTCATTTGCTAAATGGGCAGCGACTCACACTAATGACTTTACTTGTTATTGATTTAATTACAAATGTGTGAAAATTTCATTTTTAATTGTACTGAACCTTTTAGCAATATTTTTTGGCATTGAATAAACTACATTTATACTTTGCTTATTTTACTTATACTGATTCTTGAGAGATAAATTGTGTTTCAGTTTGGACAGACACGTGAATGAACTCGTACAACCCTTTCAACACGTTTGTTTGTATCATATTTGTCACTGTTTTAATTTTAATTCAAATATAATCTGGTAAAACAATCAGTGCACTTCTGTGATTGTAGACAATGCAGCGTCTGAACAGGACTTTTATTTTGGAGTGACGGCATGACGTCATAAGACTGCGCCGCGCTCCTGCATCTGCTGTGATTCTGCTGAAGAAAGGTTTGTTTTAAGAGTTTAAGCTGTTTTAATCGATAGAAACAGTTCATTGATTTATAGTTGTGTGTTTTGTTTTAAACAAGCGATGTGAAATGAGTTTATTTACTAGTGATGGCGAAATGAAGCTTTGTGAAGCACCGAGGCTTTCCTCTCAAGTGTATCGTAAAAAGGTTTATTTCTCGAAGCTTTTCAACACAGTGCACACTAACGACATCTTGTGGTCAAAAGGTGGAAAAAACTGCCTTTGCGTCCCAGACGACGCAGCTATTTTTGGAGTTTCATGTAATAAATCAGTTTGTGCTATGAAAAGGGTATAAAACAATGTAATTTATTATTATACATAAAAAAAAGTCTTTCACGTGTCATTTCACTTACACAATTAATAATTGAGTCTGAATAAAATTTGGGGGGACAAATAGGCAAGCTTTGGCATATATTATAAAAATAAATGATTGTCATAGAATGAAGTATGAACTGGGAATAAATACAAACTGAACAATGTAAATATTTATTTGTATTATGGCATATTTTTTGCTAAAAAGCAAATGACACTTCACATCTGCGCAAGGGTTCACCATAGACCGGGGTCATCAACTATATTTGTCCAAGGGCCAGAAATTTTCACTGCAGACACTGTAAGGGCCAGATACTCGTAATATAAAATAAAATTTGAATTGTATCCTAATATGTTATTATTTGATATACTAATTCTAATTCCAAATTTATGTTATTTTTTACATATTACCTGTACTGCAGCAAGCCACCAGGGGGCGATAGCGATATTTTAGGCTTCATATTTGTGAGGCTGTCAAGCTGTCCATCACTGTCACGCAATTGTGCGAAAATCCCAGGCAAGGAAAATTTTGACATTTGTGAAAAAATGAGCACGTGAAACAATAAAAGATGTCCAATGAGAGAACGCGTTTATCGTCATTCTTGACTGAAGGCAGGCTATGGCACAAGCTACTTTTCAGAAGGCTTTTTTTTTCGTTAGATTTAAAAATAAAAAACGGTTCTCATTCCGCCTTGAATAAGGCCGGCGACACACTGGCTGCGTGAGCGTCTCACCTGCGTGGCGTGTCCGTTTTTATTTCGGCTCCCATATTTAACAGGTTGGAGTTTGCACACTGAGACACGCGTCTCAGGCGCGCTCGAGCCACGCAGAAAACGCGTGCATGCTAGAAATAGAACCGACGCGTGTTCCAGCCCTATGGTTCCAGCAACGGGAGTGTTCTCTGGCTAGAGCGCAGAACAGTGGAGTTTGTATGGACCTAAGTGCATGTCTGAACTTGTGTTTTGTTGCTTTGACATTGTGTAAAATAGAATAATAGAAACAAAATGTATTAGCATTTTTTACCCGTTATTATCAATCTAAATTGATCTCGTTTTTAATTTAACTTAATTTCGTTTTTCTTTATTTAAATTTCGTTTTTTCTTTATTTAAATTTCGTTTTTCTTTATTTAAATTTCGTTTTTTCTTTATTTAAATTTAGTTTTTTCTTTATTTAAATTTCGTTTTTCTTTATTTAAATCTACCCTTACTGTGCCAATTTGTTAGTCAGAAAAATATTAGACTACCTTAAAAGTATTGCTTAATTTAACAGACCTGTGTGTGCGTTTTATATCACTAGTGCAGTGTCCGTTCACGGAGCATAAGCCCTGCCCGCGTGAGGTGCGCCGCTTCCCGCTGTCTCGCGTGTCCATCTATATTGCACCAAATTCGACACTGCACTCCCTTGTGAAGTCGATTGGATGAACGGTTCTCGAAATAATATAAATGCAAACGGACATACAGACACAGATTCCTGCCTTTATTAGAGAGAAAAATATGTTCAGCCCCTCTCTCCGAAGCTTCGAATAGTCGATGTTCATCAAAAATGGTATTCGGACAAGCCCTAAACTTTTTCCTCTTACAAGGCTATTCCTGATTTCAGTATTATTCTGGGGGGCCGGATGGAAATCTCTGGCGGGCCGGATTTGGCCCGCGGGCCGCCAGTTGACGTTGCATGCCATAGACTGTAAAAAAAAAAAGGGGTTCACGTTATGTGAATCAGAATACGAAGCAGTCACGTGGTTGTGTGCGAAAACGAAGCTTCGGACGTCACCGATCACGTGGTTATAGCAAAACGAATCAAGCTCCGATACAGTGCTTCAATATGAGATGTTTCATTTTTTTGATACAAGCTTCGAAGCCTCGGTGTCAAACGTCACATCACTATTATTTACTATTTAATGTAACATTGTGATTTTTTTATCTAACTGTAATGAAGGATATTTGTGTGAGTAAAACTCATATCCACTGATGAGAAACAGTAAACCTGCGTCTCATATATATATATATATTAATTTGCAGTGTTAGTTTTGAGTGTTTTTTGTCTAAACAGGTCATTGAAGACCATTAACTCTGTTTATTCTTCTTAAAGATGGAGTTTATTAAAGAGGAGAGTGAAGATATGGAGATAATTATTAAAGATGAGATTGAAGACGTGAAGATTGAAGATATTGAGGAACAAACAGGTTGGTTTTATTCTCATCGTTTCATTGATCCTAAAATGTCCAGCTCTACAGAAACAGAGACTATTTTCTGCAACATTAAACCCAACATCTACTTCTGAATAGAGAACAATGAAAAAACAAAAATCTTTGAGCATCTTAATGCTCAGAAGTGCTTTATTTACATTTTAACATACCTGAACATAAATAGCAGTAATTGAACATTAAATCAAGCAAATAATAATTCTTTTATAAATAACCATTTAATGTGTGAGTCAGCAGGGGAAGTGTGTAAAACATCTTGAACAGAGAGAACTGATAATATTTGATGAAACCAGTGAAAATATTCACCTTGTCATAGGGCTGTCACGATATTGCATTTTTCACACCACGGTTATTGTGGCCAAAAGAGTTCAAGATATCGATATATCGTGATATTTATAGAATCCTTGGGGGGGAAAAATTTATCAGTCTAAATAATTTTTACTTTGTTTATTTAGTTTTTCTCTTTCAGGGTTGCTGCACATTTTTTAAAGTCAAATTTAAGGCTTTTTAAGACCTGAAGAAATAAAAATTAATACTAGCCTAGTAGTTTATACATTATGGCTGTTACCAATCAAATGAAATCATTATCAACAAAATCCTTCTTTGCAATACAGAGGTGACACAGAATGAGAAGTGGCATTAATATATTTACACAACATTTACAATTTGTCTACATAAATTTAATTCAATATTTAAATATGGATTTTTTTTCTGATTTTGACTTTTTAATTAAAATGTACCTTAAATATGAAACTAAACTAATCTGCCAGTAGGTGGCAGCAAGTCACTGTCTTAATGAGTGTGTGATTCAACCGATTTGTTCAAATGACTGATTCATTCAGGAACGAAGCTCGGATTCATTCGCTCTAATTGCAGATTCAGTCAGAATAACAAAAACACTTCTGTTGCACGGAGGCTGTTCTGCTATTCAACATTTTAAAATTTTCGTTAGCGAAATAAAGGGAAAAAACAATATTAACAATACTGTGTCTAAAATGTAACTCGCATTTTTTATTTAAAAATAAGTTGAAGGAACATTGCATTTGTGCTGATTTGGGGAAAATGGCACTTTTGCTCATGTGATATTGTAAAACAACTACATTTTATCATATGATATAATGACAAACTCGTCGGGGCAAAAAATGCCCGTGTATCTTGAAATTTGAGGGCATATAACTGCATGCATAGCTACATCACGCTGAGTAAGACGAGTAAAGAAAACGTGGTACTTATTAAAATAATCACCCTTTATTTAAATATATGAACACAGAAAATCACTGTTAACAGGTTAATATAACATTTCCCATTCCATGACTAGTAAAATAATCACAACTTACTCTGTAAAATGTCGTAATGCAGGTTGGAAATCAATTAGCGCTGGCAGATGAAATGGTGTGAAAATTACATGTTATGACAAAATTATCACGGTTGTCGTTTACATGTTTTTATTTATGTTCTGATTCAAACTGAAATAAGTTCAGTTAAGCTAACAAATTAAATTAGCAACACTGGATTTGTGTGAATAAACATTAAAGGGGTAGTTGACCCAAAAATGAAAATTCTGCTGTCGTCCCAAACCCGTATAAGTTTCTTACTTCTGCTGAACACAAAAGAAGATATTTTGAAGAATCTTGACCAAACATTGACTTCCTCAGTAGAAGAAAAGCACTATGGAGGTCAATGGAAACCATCAGCTGTCTGATCACCAACATTTGTGTTCAACAGAAGAACTTGTACAGGTTTGGAAAAACATAATGGTGAGTAGATGACAGAATTTACATTACTAACCCATTAATATTGCAAGCCAAAAGCCACAATTTTGATTGTAAGTGCCAAATAAATACAAAGTCGGACATGGGTCATTTTTATGTGCTCATAAATGCGATATTAGAATATGATATTTAGATGATAAGATCCTGAAGGTTAATTTGAAAAAAAGTTAGAAAATAGTCAATCCTTGTATATTTGAATTATGAACATTAGGGAAAAAAGGAATAGTCCTTGTTAGTAAGATGATGGAGTTTCCAAATATCAAGTATATTCAATAACTGAATGAGGTTATTAAGAACAGTAGCTGAGTTAGAAGGTTTAGGAGTGCCTATTCATAAAAGGGTCCAATATACAATTAAAGTCCCCTCCAACAATAACATTGAGTCGATATATTGAGTCGAGTAATTTAATGAAAAAATATACAGATGGCCCAACTGAGATTGACGACTGTCCCGACTGTGATTACCGCTAAATCGCCATCACCTGCTTTCAAATGAAGCGGCATTTAATAGACAGAGCCGTAGATCACTGACAAGCTACGCAATATCGCGTTCATATCGCAGATGAATCACCTTCAATGTTGACTCATGAGTGAAGATGAGACAGGGTACAACAGGCCATATTGTATTCCTTTAGCCCTTAGTTTGTCCCGTGGACCGTCAAACAGCTTGCGTTGGGAAGACACCTCTGCTGGAAAGTCCGGAAAGATACTAATACGACTATCAAAAGAGAGCGGCTTTGGTTACGGGCGAGTTGCAGTATCTCACCCTGCGTTCCATTCGGATTGTGCAAGCTACACCTTTTGTTTAACGTTAGTTTATATATTTATTTATTTTTGGTTTATCGCACCATATTTTATATTGTGTCTGTATTTGAAACATTTGAATGAAATGATAAAGGGAGCTGTAAAGTATTTTTGCTGAAGTACAATGTCGTTTTGACCATAATAATGTACCAAATCTAACTCGTATAAATATTGCAGTAGTATAGAAAAATACTATACATACATTTATAGGTAAAATCGAACTCCGAGCCTCCTGTACCCATTCTATGACGTAAAACCTCCTGTGCAAAGGATCATGGGGGCCCAAAGTGACCATCAGTTGTACCCTTCGAAATCCTTCATTCCGAAGGGCCCTTTGAAGTGGCCAGTTTTGAGCACTTTGGTTTGGAACGACCCTTCAATAAGTGCCCTTCGGAGGGCGATATATCCCGTTTGGAACGCACCGTTAGTCTCAACATTATCATGATGTATCCTGGCAATCATGACTCGTGGTCTGTTGTTCACAATGGGGCCAATGCGGTGAGCTCTGTCAACCTTTACGCCACGCTAAAAATTAGCTTATCCCAAAAGTGAAGGCAATAGGCCAGAGACAAATTGTGTGGGGTTGCCCTTCTCGATGTTATCAGGAAGACCAGCTATCTTGACCATTTGTCGAAGAGATCTGGCTTCTAAATCCGTTACCTTGGACTTCAGAGATGCATTCTCCTGTGATATACTGGCTAGATGAGAGATGTCGCTTGTAATCAGTGCTAGCCTCTTCAAGTCAGTAATATGGATGTGTTGGCAGCTACTGCTGACTGTACTCCTGACAGGGAAGCTTCCAAGTCATTAAATCGGACATTCATAGAACGATCCATCTTTCTAATGGCCAAAAGAATAACCCTAGGTGAAGCCACTTCTTCGCCCTCTAAGAGAAACATAGGTGTCTGTGGTCTCATTAACACAGTTAGCTTGACCGCAGGTGTTCGCATCGGCTGAAGGCGAACCTGCTAGAGTGACTTCCACCGTGTCGGCCGACAAGGACGGAGCCTTTTTGACAGTCTTTTTATATTTATTCATCATCAGCGTGTTAATTATGTTGAGTGATCAAATTTAGCAAGAGCAACAATGTTTTAAATGATTCATTTCAACAAATGTGACGGAGCTAAGTCAAAACGCATCCTACTCCATGTGCTGCTCTCTAGCGCCCCCCCTTCCGTCATCATTAATTCTGAAGTATTTCTACACCTCTGAGGCTGACGTTGTTTTTGCCGCTGCGTCGGTGTCTCTGTGCATGTAAAATTCTGTCAGTTACGTCACATGAGGTATCAGTCTTTGGTATTGGGGGTATTTTTACGAGTACGTGTACAAGTATATGAGCTTGGTATCAGGCCTGATACTGATACTGGTATTGGTGCATCCCTACTGAAAACCCCTGATATAGATCATGCTGAGGTTGTATGTGTAATCATAGGAGCTGATTAATTGTTCATGGTCATGATGCCACCAGCTGGCAGCAATAAGTGTGGCACATATTCAAGCCTTTAAAATAGTCCTTTATTAGGTTTTTATAAAAAACTGACAACTGATTACAGGTTGGCTCCATAACAGATTTCAAGCAATCAAGAGCTTAGAGAGTTACATGTAAAGTACTAGACAGATTCTGCTAGTATTGGACATCTACAAGTAAGTTTTGTGCTGAGGAAATTAATTCTTTAATTGTTGTTTTTTTAAGTTGCCAGCCATCACCAGCATTTTTGATTATTTTTTTTAAACTTTAATGACCCCAGAAGATTTTGTTGTATGAATAGCTGAACATGCAATATGTCAAGAAAAATAACACAGATGATTGGGTTAGTTTGCATGTACTTGATCAAAGCTTTTATTGCTTCTTCCTGCTGCTGCTTCTTCTGTGTTTTGATCTGGAGGTTTTGTACTGATTCAGATAAGTAAAAGCACCCCTACCGGAAAAGCTACTACTATTGTGTGTGCTATGTCTGACATCATTATAACAACAAATATCTTCTATTACTAATAGAATAGTTCACTTTTCAATTAACTTAATTCAAGTATATTTAGGTTTAAAACAGGTCTGGTTCTCGCCTTATTGGTGAACAGGAATAGTAGTCTGCAAATTCCTCCATCAATGTCAGCTCTCTTCTAACAACTGATAATCTTCTTCAGATGTGAAAAATACAGGAGACATACAAAATGTGCAGTGGTGGGTCCCTTTGGACCAGGTTTGAAAACCACTGGTGTATTGAGTATAAGATCTATAGACGGGATGGGCAACTCTGGTTCTGGAGGGACACTATTCTGCAGAGTTTAGCTCCATCCCTGATCAAACACACCTGCAAAATTTAACCCAACCCCAAAATTTAACCCTTATTCTTGAGGACTGCTTGAAAATTACAGGCACGTGTATTTAATTAGGGATAAAACTTAACTCTGCAGGTCCTCTAGGACCAAAGCTGCCCATCCCTGATCCATAGGGTAGGGTATAGATCCGGGGTGTCCAACCCTGCTCCTGGAGAGTTACCGTCCTGCAAACTTCAGTACCAACCCTGCTCCAACACACCTGCTGTAATTATCAAGGAACCCTGAACATCCTGATTAGCTGGTTCAGGTGTGTTTGATTGGAGTTGGACCTAAAATCTGCAGGATGGTAGCTCTCCAGGAGCAGGTTTGGACACCCCTGGTATAGATCATACATGTTGTTGGTTTTGATGCTTTAAATGTCTAAATTGTTTTCTGTCTATTTTTGTTCTAGACCTAATGGCACTGAGAGAGGCTAGCCATGAACTTAATGAAAGGGAAGAAGAGAAAGAACATAATGATAAACATGATTTCATGATTGGAGAAAGATCAACATGGGCTAAAAACACTTCCTCACGAAAAAGAGCTCAAAAGAAAGGAACTAAAAGATATTTCACCTGCCAACAGTGTGGAAAGAGTTTTGATCGACATAGAAACCTTCAAGTCCATATGAGAATTCACACTGGAGAGAAACCTTTTTCTTGCCGACAATGTGGAAAGAGTTTCAATCAAAAAGGAAACCTTAAAGTCCACATGAGAATTCACACTGTAGAGACCCCATTCGCCTGCGTACAGTGTGGACAGAGTTTCAGTGAAAAAGGAAAACTTGAAATCCACTTGAGAATTCACAAAGGAGAAAAGCCTTACACCTGCCAAGAGTGTGGAAAGAGTTTCCATTATAAAGGAAACCTTAAGGTCCACATGATAATTCACACTGGAGAGAGTCCATTCACCTGCCAACAATGTGAAAAGAGTTTCAGTGAGAAAGGAAACCTTATAGCCCACATGAGAATTCACACTGGCGACAAGCCTCATACCTGCCAACAGTGTGGAAAGGGTTTCAGACAAAAAGAAAAACTTGAAATCCACATGAGAGTTCACACTGGAGAAAAGCCTTACACCTGTCAAGAGTGTGGAAAGAGTTTCAGTCATAAAGGAAACCTTACAGTCCACATGAGAATTCACACTGGAGAGAGCCCATTCGCCTGCCAACAGTGTGGAAAGAGTTTCATTGGTAAAGGAAGCCTCGACATCCACATGAGAGTTCACAATGGAGAAAAGCCGTGCACCTGTCAAGAGTGTGGAAAGAGTTTCAGTCATAAAGGATGCCTTAAGCGCCACATGAGAACTCACACTGGAGAGAAACCTTACACCTGCACTCTGTGCGGGAATGGCTTTTCACGGCAACAAATCTTTAGGGAACACATGAATATTCACACTGGAGAGAAGCCTTTTACATGCGATCAGTGTGGAAAGAGTTTCGCACATAAATTGTCACTATATTTTCACATGAAAATTCACACTGGAGAGAAGCCATTCATGTGTGATCAGTGTGGAAAGAGTTTCAGATTAATGGCTAACCTTAAGGAGCACATGCGGATTCACTCGAAAGAGAACTCTTTTAGAAGTCGTCACTCTGGAAAGAGCAGAGGTGTAAAGAGTTCCTGAAAATCATACTTGAATAAAAGTACAGATACCTTATCTGCCTCATCTCCTAAATCAAACACCTGTGATTCACAACTAACTGCTAATGCACTTGCATTCATGTAAAGTAGCCTTGTTGGCAAGTTTGGGTGAGTAAAGGCAAACATACAAGATATAGTACCTACAATGCCTTCTTTATAGCAGAAACTGCTGCAGAAATATTAGGTGCCATGCAAAATGTAATGTAAGTATTGGAGTAAAACATACATTTACTTGTTCACTTGTGTCAAGGAAAGAGTAAAAGTTGCTAATATCTTGATACAAAGTAGCCAAAAAGATACTTAAGTACAGTAACTAACTGCATTTACTCAAATACTTAACACCACTGGGAAATAGTTCCACAGACAGTCTCCGTAAATGGCAGATTTAAAGAAAATTACCGTCGTTTGGTAAATAAATAAATTAATTATGGACAGTTACAAACACATTACCAATCATGTAGTCTTTAAACATAAAGCTGATGTTTAAATGTTTTGCCACTTGCGTGAGCAAGTATTAAATCAAAAGTATTAGTTCATACAGGGTTCCCACGGGTCATGGAATTTTAAAATTTCTATTTCCACACATTGAAAGTCAGGAAATTTTATTTTTTTTGTCCAAGTCATGGAATATCAGGGATTTTTGTTTGTTGCTTTCAATTTTAGTTTCCATTTATCAAAATGTATTCTATACCTTTTTTTTTTTTTTTTTTTTTTGGTCACGTTGTTTCACGCATTTTGTATTGTAGTGGTTAGGCTATTTTTCAGCGCCTTTTTATTTCTTTAAGCTCGTCAACTGGCAATCACTTAATCAAATGCAGTCACCTGTACCACCTGTTAACTAAGGCAAACATGCCAGGAATATATCCATCCTTAAGAGACCTTATTCTGTCCATCAGAAATGACATGTTTTGCTTTTTGATGAAAGCTTGAATTGGAAGACCCCAACAAAGTAAATGGGCATTCATTTAAGATTTTTCAATGATGCTGTCGTTACACGCTACTTCACTTCTGGATTCATGGGCCACAGCAGAGGATATGGTGGAGGTCTTCCACAAGTCGACAGAGGGGTTGAATTACAAAGGTCTTGTACAGCTTTCAGTGGATGGACCTAATGTTAATTTTCAATTCCAAGACCTTGTACAAACGGAACTTGGACAAGATGTCAATACTGTGTTACTAATTGTGGGTAGCTGTGGCCTACATATTTTGCATGGGGTATTTGAAAAGGGTGCAGATGCCTCAAATTGGAATGTAGACCAGTTCTTAAGTAATGCTTATTGGCTACTGAAAAATTCCCCTGCCTGAAGAGAGGATTGTGCTAAAGCTGTCGGACAAACATCTCCTCTAATGCCACTCAAATTCTGTAAAACAAAATAGGTAGAGAATGTCCCAGTTACAGAGGGAATGATCAATATATTCACGAACTTCAAGAAATGTGGATGCAGTAGAGGCAGGCAAATTCCCTAACCCCGGAACTAAATCCTATACTACAGTCAAAGAAAGGTGCAGAGACCCACTGTTGCCTGCAAAGGTTGCACCTTTCTTGAATCTATATCAAACAGATCGGCCTATGATTCCTTTTCTGGCTGCTGATCTTTCTAATGTTATCAGGTCAATTATGGATCATTTTATCAAGCCTGATACAATGTCACAGGTCAGGTAGATACCCTATTCTATAAAAAAAGCAAGAGAAAAGGTGTACGAAACACTGTGGAATGTTGTGTCTCTCCTCCCAATGCTCTCGCATGGAAATGCAACCGTGGAGCGAGGTTTTTCAGTCAATAAACAAATCGAGGTTGAAAACATGAAGTGTGAGGTCAGTAGGGGGAATTGATAACTTTGTGGTAAATAAGGCCTTCAGTCTGCATCCTTGTCAAGACAGTGATACATCTTTCTGATACATCTTTCAACTGAATAGGTATCATCAATGGTGGCAACCCACAAGAAGAATTCAGAGGAGATAAGAATATGCATCGACCCAAGAGACCTTAAAGGGTTAGTTCACCCAAAAATGAAAATTCTGTCATTAATTACTCACCCTGATGTTGTTCCACACCTGTAAGACCTTCGTTAATCTTCAGAACACAAATTAAGATATTTTTGATGAAATCCGATGGCTCCGTGAGGCCTGCATAGGGAGCAATGACATTTCCTCTTTCAAGATCCATAAAGGTACTAAAAACGCATCCAAATCGAAATCGCAGTCTCTCGAAGAGAAACTGAAACAAATGAGTGCAGCACAAAGAAAACATGCTGCTGTAAAAATTCAAAATGTGGAGTTTTTTTATATTTATAACATATGATAGTACCTAACATCACATGACCAAGAGGGCCTCAACAGCTCAATCTGTCAGTACATTATACAATATATATTATTATTATCCATTATCAATCACCACTTACACTAAATGTAATAGAATCATGCTTGCTTTTGGTGATTCCCTAGCTATTTTTGTTATTGAGGTTTTAATCAGGACAAGTAAAACTCTCTTTTCTCTTTTAAACGTTAATGTCGAACCCTGATAAGCCTATGTGCACAGCCCCGGCCCAATTTAACCCCTGGGTATAATATAATTAATATAATATATTAATGAAACAGCATGGCCCGGGCTAGGTTGTTGGCCTCTTGTAAACTCTTCTCGATCCCCCTCAGCACTTCCAGCTTCTCCTTTTCGAGCTTTACCAGCTCTTGACTGCAGTCGCATTGGATAAAAGGGCGCTTTCTGGAGCCACTGCTGGATTGCTGGTGCTTGGCAACCTCAGTGAAGAAGAAGAAGAAGAAGAAGAAGTAGTTTTATTTATATAGCGCCTTTCCATAGCTCAAGGTTGCTTCACATAGTGCTATACAATACATTTGCACATCAACATACACAATACAAACACATAAGGCCAGATTTAGCCACATTATCCATAATACATATTGAAAAGATATGTTTTTAGCTGATTCTTGAAGGTAGACAAAGATGATATGTTCCGAAGTGTAAGGGGTAGGGAATTCCATAATTCAGGAGCATTAACATTAAATGATCTACCACCTACAGTGGACAGCCGAAAACGAGGAATGGACAAAAGACCAAGCTCAGATGATCTGAGGGACCGGGCAGGAGAGTAAGGCCAGACAGATATGGAGGCGCAAGACCATTTAATGCCTTAAACGTAAGGAGTAATATCTTAAAGTGAATACGTGATGCCACAGGTAGCCAGTGAAGATCATGCAGTAGAGGAGTAATGTGAGCAGAGCGCCTGGTGGAGGTGACAACTCTTGCTGCTGAGTTTTGAACATACTGTAACCTTGCTGTGAGTTTTTTAGGCAGACCAAGAAATAGAGCATTGCAATAATCCAGACGTGATGTGATTAATGCATGAATTGAGATTTCAGCATCAGCTAGAGTGAGAGAAGATTGAAGACGTGCAAATAGTACGAAGATGGAAAAAAAGAGTTTTTAATGACAGAGGAAATATGAGAGGCAAAAGATAGAGATGAGTCAAATAAGACACCAAGATTACGGACAGATGAAGAAGGCTTAACATGAACCCCGTCAATTTCAAAGGACAGGTCCATCCTTTTCACTAAGGTAGCAGAGCCAATCATCAATATTTCAGTTTTGTTATTATATAGTTTAAGAAAATTCAAGGACATCCAATGCTTGATATCCCTGATGCATGCAGTAAGTGAGTCAGGCAGGGACAGCCTATCAGAGCTGGTGGTAAGGTAGATTTGAATGTCATCAGCATAGCAATGAAATTGAAGTCCATGCATGTGTATGATGTCACCAAGTGGAGAAATATAAATTATAAACAGAAGTGGACCCAGAACTGAACCTTGAGGGACACCCTGTGAGACTGGAGCAAAGGCAGATTTATAACCTTGTATGGTGATATAATATTTTCTGTCGCTGATGTAGGAAATGAGCCAAGAAAGAGCTGAACCAGTGATACCGATATCAGAAAGGTGAGAGATGAGTATTTCATGGCAGACTGTGTCAAATGCAGAGCTTAGATCGAGAAGAATCAGGATGTTCATTAACCCAGAATCTGTGGACAGAAGAATGTCATTAACCACACGAAGAAGACCTGTTTCAGTGCTATGTGAAGAGCAAAATCCTGACTGAAAAGGTTCAAAAAGGCCATTAGCGTTTAAGTAAGATCTCAATTGTAAAGCCACAACTTTTTCAAGAATTTTACTGAGGAATGGTAAATTTGAGATTGGCCTGTAATTATCCATGTTTAGATGGTCAAGGTCCGTTTTTTTAAGAATGGGGGTCACTGCAGCCAGTTTTAATTCTGCTGGAACAATGGCAGACGCTAAACTACAGTTTATCATATATGTTATGAAAGGTTCAACCTTAGGAACACACATCTTAAGCAAAACAGTAGATGTAGGATCAAGCTGGCAGGATGTGGAATTAGACTTCACAATTAGATCACTTATGACAGCAGAAGTAGTGAGAGTAAAAGCAGAGAGAGAGTTTGTTGAGTGAGCCGAGTCAGCTGTATGAGGGGTGTCTTTGGAAACGGATTCAGTCAATGACTTCAATTTGTCTGAAAAGTAATGAGAAAAAAGCACCTCAGAGCCAGAAATAACATGTTGTGGAGGGTTAGTGAGTTTGTTGACCATAGCAAACAGAGATTTGGGCCTGCACATAGAATTCTTAATAGTAGAAGAGAAATATGAGGATCTTGCATCATTGAGGGCTGTACGGTAGTTGAGCAAATGATCTTTCAGAGCTAAAGAGTGCACAATGAGTCCAGTTTTCCTGTACAGTCTTTCCAAGCGATGTCCCATAGCTTTCATTGCTCGAAGTTCCGGAGTGAACCAGGGTGAAACGTGCAGATGGAACCAGTCTAGTTTTAACAAGAGCATGTTTCTCAAGTATTTGAGGAAGACCTTATAGAGTAAGAGAAAGCAGATGGATCCACAGAACAGATTTTACGATAAGTGAGCATTTTTTTCACAGGCGATTTAAATGTAGGAAATCTAAAACTGAAGTTTAGTAGTTTGTGATCTGAAAAAGCAAAATCAGTTCCACTAACAAGAATATTATATAAGCCAGATGTACATATAAGATCCAATATATGACCCCTGGAGTGAGTAGCAAAAGTTACATGTTGAGTTAGACTGAAACAATCCAGAACAGACATCAATTCATTGCATTGTACAGTGTGTTCATGTATATTAAAGTCACCAAGAAAAATTACAGATGAATAACTAGCACAGACAAGAGTAAGTAACTCACTAATCTCTGAGAAAAAGTCTGAATGCAGTTTTGGAGGTCGATAGATTAAGATTACAGCCATAGATGTTATGCCAGTCATTTTCAATGCAAGATATTCAAAAGATAAAACGTCATGTAACTCAATCTTAGATATTTTGATACTCTCACGACAAACTACAGCCAACCCTCCACCTCTACGATGACGATGAGGTTGAGAGAAATAGACGTACCCAGGTGGAGTTAGGAGGTTTAAAAATACTATTTGAAGACGAGCAGTGATAAGTCCGAAGTCTCTTCTGTGAACGGTGTATGTAGCGGGGTCGGCGTAAAATTCCAAGTTGTTCACACCATTTATAAGTGTCCGGAGCTAAGCAGGGAGATCCTTTTAATGTTCTACGTTGAGCAGAAGAAAATTGCAGAGCCGTCTCGGGAGAAGTCACTTTATTAACGTCATCCAAAAAAAGCAAAAAAAGACCAAAGAACAAAATCTGCAAATGATTACGCATTGACATGACCAAAATCCAATGAGACCCACAACAATAACTTATTGGTTTAACTACGTTAGCCAGAACCATATCGAATCCACCATCCACACAATCCACGGAAGGGAAGGCTACCCAACCATACCGAGGATTGGACCACAAAATGATAAAGAGAGTGGAGACTCACTGTATCAGATGTCGCGAAGGATATGAAAAGAAATGGAGAGGGCTTGTAGCTGATCAGTGTAACAGGATCACGAAAAATGGAAGGTCAGTCATCCAAATCTTATTGAGTGAAGGTGAAAGTAGTCCAGAAAGTAATCCAAATATGTCAAATCCCAGTAGAAATATGTCCGGAAATGTATCAGTCGATAAACAAACAAACAAACAAACAGACAGGTAACCAGCGTGAAGCGGCAGCACAATCGCACCATTTCGGTTGGAGTAAAGCTGAGGGCTTTCCTCTTTCTCTGTTTTTTCTCAAGTTGCACTTTTATTGATTAGCTCATCCAATAACAGAAATTAGTGATTTACACCAATAATGCTGGTCAATCAGGAGTAGAAGACACTATGGAAAATATATTATGATAATATAAATGACCCTTTCAACGGCCAGTGAAGGCATACTGCCAGTTAGTGTAGCGGGTTGAGGCACGATATGTTTGGCCATGAGGTTGCGGGTTCTCACACTCATTTCTAAATTATATAAAATATCAAGGTTTGGATTTAGTTTGCAATGTGGATTATTTTTGAATCCTGATAAATGCAATTTCAACTATTTTCTGAAGTGCTTCTTTTATAAAGAACACCGCTTTTTCACAGCAGCCCCTGCATAGAGTGAATAATCGATTCTCGAGCCATCGATATCAACCAATTCAGCACCACCACCATGGACAGCACCTGGTAACGTCGCACTTAAGAAGGTGTACCTTAACTCCCTCGGGTGGGGCGGTCACGCCGGCGATACCACCTTGGTTTTTTTCTTACCAGTGTGAAAGAGACTCAAAATACTCTGTCAATGTTGCACATACAATTAAGAGTTATACACCATTTTAAACTGTGGAATATCTTCTTTTATTTGTGTACACTCAGAGTAAAAACATAATGTTGTGCTTTTTGTAAAACAAATAAAACTAACATGATGCGTGATCTCTTGTCTCCCTCTGAACGAAGTCCAATCTGATAGTTCTCAGAAAATGAACTAACTTAGTGAATACTAATGACACAAAAATTAGACATGTCTAAAGGGACGTTGAAATGTCAGGTTTTAAATCGTGTAAGTCAAATCAAAAACAAACCTTCTGTGTTTATGTAATCTGTATGAAAAGAGAGCCATGTCAGACGCCGGTGATTCAGCTCATTATCCGCTAATGCGGCCACGCCCACAGAGCCAGCGCTATTCAGACGCAAATTCTGAGTCAACACATGCATACATCGTCTCAATCGTGTATTTATTGTCTTCAAACGTGTTTATCTGTATGTTAAAGCCATGGTTAGCGACCTCTGGAAGCCTTTGTTAGTTCCTGGAATGTCACATGACCTGTTCTTCTTTAGATTAATTTGTAGACTAAAGGTGCACAGAGCGCCCTCCAGCTGCAAGTATGAATTGAAAACACAGTATCCAGCGCTCACAGTGATGACAATAAATATTGAATAATTATTACTCCTCTGTATAGAAAATTGACAAACATATGAGAATCGATCAATATTTCTCCAAATGTGCATGCTTTTAAGCTAAAAGGCTATAAGAAATGCCAAAGAGGTAACATAATTGTTCAGACACTTTTCATCACAGAAATACATTACATTTTAAAGTATATAATTGAATACCATTATTTTAAATTGTAATAATATTTCACAGTATTGCTGTTTTTTCTGTATGTTTGATATACACCATGATGAGCTTGAGACATGATCACAGAGGGTTTTTTTCACAGCCTACCTGACTGAAAGGCCTCATTAATATGCAGGTCATTACAGATCATTATGCGAATCTTTTGTCTTCTTCTAGGTGTAAATGACCCATTATTCATGATGATTCACGCCTCCACACATACTGTGTTTCTTGACAAAAAGTGTCTTACAAAATTTAAATCTCTCTATTGTTTTATATGAAGGAGTAGGCAGGATAATTTTTACATAATTTTAAAGCAAAAACTCTATTCTACAATCTCCAATACCCAGAAGTCTTGTGAACACAGATTTAATATAGATTTTTTGGCCTTAAGTTTTTAACTTTGTCAACTGTGTCAGTTGTTACCACTAAAGCCTCCTCCTGTCTTTCAGTTGTTGCTTGAGAGATCTCTACTGCTCTCTCAGATGTAACACTTTCAACATCTTGCATTATGTGTTGTTTCTTGTGTTTTGCTTCTGGTACCTGGTTTTAACCATGCATTTAGTGATTTGCTACTCTTGGCTGTTTCCGGGCGCTCATTCTCTTTCATTTTTTGTATGTATTATACCTTTTTCTTTTTTGGCATTGTGCAGCTTAGTAACAGAATACTGAGTTCCCTGAACAGTGAATACATTAATGTATTGATCGAATACATTATTATTACTACTATTATTATAATTATAATCACACTCACCATGTACGTGCACACACACACTTAATTAATCTCGCACTTTTTGTGAAATTAATAAGCCATTCATCTTGGTTAAAACCTTAATTTTGTCATAATTTGCTATATCCAGCAAAGTAAACAATCAGATTGAAGGGCGATTCTCACAAAACTGGATTTTCTGCAAGCTTCAAGGACCTTTGGAGACTCCAAAAGGACACTAAATAACCAAATGATATAAGCAGTCCATTTAATTCTATTAAATAATACATTTATGCACACCAAAGTACCCATGGAAAAAAAACATTACAGAAAAAAAAAACTACAGAATTCACAGTGTAGGCCTATAGTATGTGCACAGTCTTGAATTTCATCCTACCAGAGTTACCAGCGGTGCATGAAGCTGGTCAGTGTGATAAACTCCCGAGTCCGACTTGGCAGCATGAAAAACTGTCATAAAAGCTTCTAAACTGTATTTACATTGGTTTTCAATGCTGATGTGAAGTGGATGGTGGACTCCTGGTGGCTATTTTTGGGGTAATTGCCAGAGTCTGATCGTGTGCATTTCAATAAGTGAGGATTAGCATCAATTTTATTTTACTGCCTGTTTCAGGTTGAGGATTACCGACGCCACCCTGTGGGAAGTTTAAGTTACTGCACTTTTTTCCCCGAATGGAATCGGCATGTGGGCACTGTCCTCTGACATTTTCATAAATACAAGGGGCACAAGGACAAAATAAATATTAAATATTTATAACAATGAAACAAAAAACACACCCACAAATAAATAAATAAATAAATTTTAATCTGTTTTTGACTATTGAATGTTTTCAAATTCGGGACTTTTATCTAAAACAAATTAATACAAAAAGCAATTCTTGTGTTTTTTTGGCAATATTAAAGTTGTATTTGTAAATGTGTAACTTCTTTTTTTTTACAAATTAATGGAGTAATGACAGTGAGGAGGTAATGAAAGTGAAAATAAAAACTGGCTACAAACTATTGAAATATACAATGCGCATCGTTTTTTGTGTTCATTTTGGAGGTGTATGACTAAAAGGTTTTGAACCTTGATAATTGTATTGTTTTATTGTTAATACATGTAATAACATGTGTTATAATATGTGTATGTCTAATTAATTACAAATCTGACATCTCCTAAAGGAGAAATCTTGTGCGACATGCACATTGAGCGGCATCAAAAAATGATAAATTCGATGGCCAACACTCTGAAGGCCACATCCTTGAAGCAAGAGTGGGAGAAGATGGGCGGGACAATCTGGCTGCCGCTGTCTGCTCCAAACATTTGTGTGCTCTCCATGAGCATGAGTACCTGTAAAACATTAAAACGTCAAAAATTAATGTCAGCATTAAAAATAAAACCTGTCAATTACACAAGGGTTAACTGAAAAAACAGGTATAACACTTGACATTCCTTCCCCCCACACTTTTGAAATGATGCCTACACCCCTGCATGAATACTTTGAAAATGCTTTAAGATCACCCTCTAATTTTTACCCAATTTGCTTCAAACTTAATTAGAATAATGTCAAAATATAACAAATGTAGACTTGTAAAAATATTTTTAATATTTTTCAAACACTGTTGCCGTAGCAACAGATCAAACTTCAATATTTGTTTTGGATGGGTTTGAGACAATTCAGGGGGGTCGCACACCAGACGCGAAGCTTAGCGTCTTTAAAATTCGAACACATTGTTACGCACATACACACACTGGTGGCGACATTCGGCGCCTGTCCGCAGCGCCCAGCTATGACTCAGGAAGTTGTTCAAAATCCTGCCGCGCCACAGAGCGCCACTTCAAGGTTTTATATTAAATTTATATTATATTTCCCTCAAATCATCAATGTACATACTGATTTCACCCTGTGCTACAAGATACATTTGTTTTACATTCTGAGTTCAACAGCTTGAATAAAGTCTAAACATATTTGGGGAAAATGTATAATAAACGAAGCCCTTTCTAACATTTTATTTTGCTCTGCTGTGCCATTTTTCCATACACTAACCTCAGTGATGCAAAATAATAAGGCACAGGTATCCAATACGTTGCCGCGATTTACAAAATAGAAGGTAGTTTTTATAGTAATACACTTCTAATTAAATGTATTTAACATACAGGGCAAGTGACTTAAGTATGACTTGAAGTAGAGTTTTAACTGTAAAAAATGATGATACGAAACTGTGCATGCTCTAATTTGTCTCTCTGTCTTTTTCTCAGTACAATCAGTAATGTTGACTTCGAAAACCATGTGGATGGGTCAAACCATAAAGGTGATCTAGACACACAAATGAGTGCAGAAGAGGAAAGCCCAGTACCGGAGACAGCAGGGACCGGAAGTGAAGAAGTTTCAGAATGGCCCCATGAAATGTTTGGGCCCACCCTTAATAAAATGTATGTGAAGGCTGGCTACAGTGGTCAGCAATTCTTATTATTAAAAGTATCTATTCATTCATTACTGTGTTATCTTTACAAATGGCTCACAATAAAATCCATTTAATGAAATCTTGAAATAATATCTTTATTCTTTCAACGTTATAATATTATTACAGAGTAGATAAGATAGTTAAATAGTTTATATAGAAAATTGCTTACCTCAAAGTTACTGCAAGTTTTTCCTTTGGCCCAATTGGTGTCCGGTAATTTATAGACATCCCTGTGATGTCAGGTCCAATAACTGACAGATCCTCCATCTGCTCTGCACTCATTCTGAAGTACTGCAGGTGCTTTTCTGGGCTTAATTGCAGCTCCTGAACAAGATGGTGGTAAGCACCAAATTGTTTCCTTTTTTCATTTAGAGGGTGGACCCAAATGCGATTGCCTCTATTTTTCAGTCTTCGACGTAAAAGTAGCAGTGCAGCAGTTTTTTTGTTGTCCGTCAATATTTGATCTGTTTGAGGAGGACATGAAAAACAGGTTATTCAAAAACCTTCATAGTCTACATTGGGTAAATATATACCCAAATGTAATTATGTCTGTTGAATACTGCATAATTTAGAAGTTAATATTCTTTAGCACAGTGAAATCCCCACAAAATACAAAATATTAAAGAAAAAATACTATTAAGATAAAAAAAAAAATAACAGTTTACGATAGGGTTTAAGTCATACATTAGTTATAATGAACTAATAATGAACTGCACTTATACAGCCTTATTAATCTTTGTTTATGTTAATTACATTATTAAAATCAAAAGTTGTATTTGTTAACATTAGTTAATGCACTGAACTAACATGAACAAAGAACAACTGTTTTTTAACTAACATTAAAGGGTTAGTTCACCCAAAAATGAAAATTACTGACCCTCATGTCATTCGACACCCGTAAGACCTTTGTTCATCTTCAGAACACAAATTAAGATATTTCTGTTCTCAGAAAGGCCTCCATAGCCAGCAATGTCATTTCCTCTCTCAAGACCCATAAAAGGTACTAAAGACGTTGTTACAAAGTCCATCTCACTACAGTGGTTCTACAATCATTTTATGAAGCGACAAGAATAGTTTTTGTGCGCAAAAAAAACTAAATAATGACTTATATAGTGATGGGCCGATTTCAAAACACTGATTCATAACGCTTCGAAGCGTTATTAATCAGTGTATAGATTCGTGATTCAGATAGCCAAAGTCACGTGATTTCAGCAGTTTGACACGCGATCCAATTCATGAATCGATACACAGTGCTTCCTGAAGCTTCGAAGCGTTATGAATCAATGTTTTGAAATCGGCCATCTCTATATAAGTCGTTTAGGTTTTTTTTTTGCGCACAAAAACTATTCTCGTCGCTTCCTAAAATGATTGTAGAACCACTGTAGTGAGATGGACTTTGTAACAACGTCTTTAGTACCTTTTATGGGTCTTGAGAGAGGAAATGACATTGCTGGCTATGGAGGCCTTTCTGAGCCATCGGATTTCAACAGAAATATCTTAATTTGTGTTCTGAAGATGAATGAAGGTCTTACAGGTGTCGAACGATATGAGGGTAAGTAATTAATGACAGAATTTTCATTTTTGGGTGAACTAACCCAAAAAGGTTAGGTGTAGGGTGGTAGAAAATGTAGCATATGCACACGTATCAGGATAATCAATAAACTTTGGAATGTTCAGAACGCTTTTAGCATGCTGGACTGGGTTGTAAAACCATCCCGGCTACGAACAGTCTGCCATAAGATGAGCCCACTTGACACTTTTGTGGACCTGCGAGGGTAAACAGAAAGTGCAACTTCCTCACTTTGGTGACTTCAAAAGGAGCACCCCCCCCCAGAGACTGACCAGATCCACATTCCAAAACCCACACACACAGGGACACACAAAAACACACACACAGACACATACAGAAACACACAAACATACATTTTTGACTGTATATGTAAAATACCACTATGCCAACATATACCCCTCCTGTATTTTGAAGCGTATGCATGTTTCCTAGTGTTTAAATTAGTGTATTTGTGCTAGTGTGCATTTTAATGATAGAATTTTGTCTGTAAACCATAACTTCTTTTATATGCATTTCTGATGTATCGAGTTTGATCTCTCCGTAAAGCTCCGGACTCGAGCTATTCATTGAGATATGTCACACAGCGGACAAATGCATTTTTCTATGTGTTTAATGATCCTGTGAAGAACGGACTCCATCTCGAAATCCGATCTGATAGTCATTAAGTATGCAAATTCAGCTAGGAGACCAAACAAAGGAACTTTGCCCGCCAAATAGTGCTGCGCATCTATTGGTCGCTACAATTCAGGAGGTGTGTTAGCTTGGGTTTCCATAAAAACAACGACACACACCTTCTCCTCCTCCTTCCTCTCCTTTGTCTCCCGATGGTCTCATGAGCACCTCGTGCACGGACGCCTCCTGTGACCACGCGCTGCCATCGCGCTCATCTTTGGGACCACTTCTCTGGACTCTCTCTTTCTCTCTCTCTTCGGTTAAGTTACTTAAGTTTAAACCTCTTTTGAAAACCCCCGCCGGGGTAAACTGATTTCTGTGCTGGCTCTCTCAAAAAGGTTTAACTGTGTAATTTGCCATTCTTTGATCATCTTTCTTTTCCTGTCTTTTCTTCATTTTCACTTTTGTGTATATATATGTGTATACCTTCTGTATATATTTTAGACATATAATCTCTGTAGTCGTAGCTGCATATATTAAACACTTAATTCATGCTAGATTGCTCTATTTGTTCTTTCAACTGAAGACCAAGTCACTTTTAACGTTTTTCGATCATTTTATGCTTTGATGCTATAATAGGAATTTATTCTCATTGGCCAGAGAATAACTCCGTTCCTAATATGTTATAACATTCTGAGGAGCTGCAGTTTGCTGGACAAACCAACAGTTTCTCTAAATAATTAGTAAACCAGAACTAAACATATATGTAATTGATTATAATTTGTTGTAATTAATTCACAATATATGTTTAATTCCCCATTGGGTCGATATATGAATCATAATTTATTCATAAGGCTTTATGAATTATTATATTCATATTTCATACATAAATTGATTAATAACCGCTACGTCGCTACATATTATTTTTGGTGGAGAATTTGGGGGCATGAATAAACAAAGGTTATGAGCTTAAACCACTGTCAAGTTAAAAGTGTGCATTTGATAATTCCAGTCAGAATATGTCAGATGATGCGCATTTTGGTCACTAATTGCTGGCTTGTTAGATGCTGATAAAGTGATGGCTTGAATTGACATCTCTACTGTAACTGAAAGAGTCTACTCTTGACACATTTTAGCATATGTTCAAATGGTATCAGTGTAAAGTTAATCTGATTATAGCGAAGAAATCCTAATCTCAGTATTAGAGCGTAAACCTGTGTTGACGAAGGAATCTCAGCTCAGCGGCATGTAAACTGTACCAGAATTGATTATTCTGCTTTGGTTGGAGAAATACCAATTGCAGTATTGCTTAACCTGTTTCTGATGAATGAATCTCAGTACAGTGTTTTATAAATGTAGATTTGGGTAATGCTCCCCTTTTATAGTTAAGATTGATGTCATTCATCTAAACTTTGGCTGCATCTACAAGCATAGCTACCTTTTGACCAAAACTGTGTTTCACTCGCTGAAAGGAATATCAGTATTCATGCACAAGACGGACTTAACTATATATGCTTAAACAAGCTTTGACTTACAGCAAACTGTGTAATTACCCTTTAAACAAGTACAAGACGTTGTTTAAAGTACAGAGAAGAGTTTACATGACTAAAATTTGCAAATGCCAAAACATATTTGCATTTTACTGAATGTAATATCAAGTTTTTGAAAATCTGAAAGTATAAGCGTCACATTTTAACTCTATACGTAACTTGTTTGAAATGAGCAGACAATCTCAATAAACTGTTTGAATTGCCCTGATGTGCATTGGTTCCCATGACAACGACTTGTCACAGGAAGTGCTAACTCATCACCCTGTGATGCCATATTGTAAACAAACCAGGCTAGGTGGCTAAAGCTAACCTCACCTAGCAGCCCTGCATCTCAGGCTAAGCTAACTAATAGCTTCTACAGTTAGTGGTTAGCATCATTTACGTGAAGCCTTTAACTATAGCTTGTGTGTATGCAGTGTGAACTGATCTAAACCAATTTCCCTTAACCACATTCCTGGTTTTCTGATTTCTCTCTTTCCTTACCTTTAATTCTTCTCCTGCACTTAGGTGCATTTCTCCCTGAACACTGTTCAGCTAAATCTGCAGTTACTAGGGTAATTAAATCTAAATTTAATTACATGTAAACTGTTTAGCTAAAGAAGAATTCTAGGATTTATTGAGATTTTTCAATAGCACGTTGACTAAACTTCTGGGAGGGACACACACATGGTGTGGTCCTGAACACGCTGCAGCTGTGACCAACTATAGAGTGATTTCCAAAGCTAATCTAATTGTTAATCACTAGTGCTATTGACTATTCCCAATACCAGGTCATTCTGCTGTTTTAATCACTTCTTTAAATATTTTATTGATTTTAATTATAATAGCAGTCAGCTATTTGTTTTTACTAGTATTATTTCTTTCATCTATGTGATTTATTTACATTTTCCTGTTTAGTCTTGTGTGGTTTAATTTCCCAATATAACCACAAGCAACTAGACATACTCTCCTTCTTGATTGTGTTTATTTACAACAGTTGCTTCAATTTTATGAGCCAAGTACAAAGGAATCTGAATAATTGCTATGGCATAATTTTGAGCACCACTAATAAGCACAATCTAATAGGAAAGCTCTCCTCTTCCTCTCTCTTTCTCTTTTCCATTTGTTCAGAGGTCAAGCCTGTTGTAAGCCATCAGTAAGAAATACTAAGAAATAATTTGACCACAAGAACCATCTTAAGTCATTTGTTAAACCTAGCAGTATTTTATACACCTGGCTGCTCACTGTGCCTTTAGCCCTAAATTCTGTTTGATCTTGCAGTAGTCTCTTGCCCTTACTCTCACCACAAGCGTGCCTAAATGTTGCAGATGCTCAGCCTAACTGCCCAGATGGCAGACCAAAAGGACTGGCTATGTGTCGTGAGGAACACCCTCCTAACCAGTGCTGCTGATCAATTACAGCACCAGAGCCAAAAGCAACTGGACAAAGATGGAAGAGAAGTAAAGGCAGATGACTCAAACCAGAGGTGTGATCACAATGATCTGACTGAAGTCAACTTCTTCCTGGCCCACATCCTCGCTGTTTTGAAACAGGAGGTGAACAACCTCAAACTCCAGATCACATAGACTCACAAGGAGCTGATGCATGCTAAAAGCCACATAGACCAGCTAGAGATGGAGGCTTGGGACAGACACAAGGACCCTGACAGAATTGAGACACAGAAGAAAAGAGAACTGAGACTCCCTTACCTGCAGCAAACAGAATCACTGCAGAATCCTCTGCAGCTGCAGAAGGAGAATGATTAATTCAGACAGACCCAGGTACCAGACCTACCACAGGGAGAAGCCAGGGATGGGAGCATCCTCTTCCTGCAGACACAGCAGGATCTCCAACAGCAGGCAGCACAAGGACGACTGGACACGCCTGCATCGGACCCACAGGAGCTTCTAATGCTAGTAAAAGAGCTCCTTGAACAGTTCTTACCTGAGAAGTACTCAGAAGCACAAGATTCTGACCACTCACACAACACCACGCAGCCCTGCTCAAGCCAGCCACGCCACAAGAGCAGAGTGACACTGCAAACTTCAGGCTGCTTCTGACTGAGAGCAGAGGCTACAATCACCGGTTGCTCCTCTGCCATCAGACCTAGGTGAGTCTGAAACCCTCTTCACACTACAACTCCTGTAACCTCCTCCTACAACCACCTGCTTCACAGGCGTCCAGATGACAGGTGACACTGTCAAGGCACCTGCTACTTCAACACCTGCTGAGCAAGCTCAGAGACCTGAACCTTGCCACCAGCAAACATCTTGCCCGCATTAACGGTACCAACACTAACTGACAGGTGACACACTGTCAAGGCACTGGCTGCCTTGATTCCTGCAGCACCAGCTCAGAGACCTGAGCTTGCCTACTGTCTACATCAACCGCCATGGAACGATCACCACTCCAGAAGACACATACAACCAGAGTCCATCACAGCCTTCCAGCCAGTGCTAGTGGTGTGCCTGATCTTTCTGCACCTTCAACGTTGCTCGCTGTTGTCCACAGAAAGAACAACAACGATCGAAAGGGGGGATATATGTAGCGTCTGGACCAATCAGGCACACAAAATTATTCAATATATTTAATGAATTACCTATGAACTCACTTTATCAAAGTTTTGTGAACCCATCCCCCTAAAACTGCAACCAGCACACAGGCCAACCTAGGTGTCCTGTTACAGATATATGGTACTTTTATGATCCGGAAGAATGCTGTAGAGACTAGTGACTCATTCTTCCTGAGAAGGACAAATAAACTCTCTTAATCCTATGTATTCTCTATATAACCACTTGGGAAATGTATAAACATGTATCCAATTTTCCCATCTCATGACTTTCCTTTTATAGGCTTTATTCTATGTATTAATTCTCTCTTTTGAACTATTTTGGTATTAATGTTCCATAGTTGCAAATGTATAGTTAACTGAGATCACATTGGCAGCATGTTTGGTATCTACGGACTCCAACTTTCATTTCCTATTTGGTAATTTATGTTACATGTTACTAACTCTGTGACATGTTAGTATTATAAGAATCTAGAAGGTTATTCTCTCATTTATCCAATCCAGTGTCTTATGCTAATATCTTGCTACAGAACCATGACTCGTAAAACTTCCCTCTGAAAGGGAAACTCCCTATTGGCTCAGACACCTCAAGAGGGTGTGACATCTTCACCCCTTTTATTCACTGATCACAAGATCAAACCCCTTTCTCTCTCTTCCTGCTCTTCCTCCTCTTCTTTTTTTTATTGACAAATGCTGACGTCAAGATGATGCTTTAAGAAGCTAGAAGCTTCTAAGGAACCCCAAGCTTGTGCCAGGCCTCGGCCTAGACCTTCCATTCACCAAAGATCCTCTGAATCCAACTGGTTCTCTTTCATCAAGACAATATCAGCAAAGATTCAACAGAAACCTCCACAAATAGCATCAGGACAGTTTTAATTCAACTTGGAGAGACATGCAAGTATCAAACTTAGTCTCATTATTTGATACACTGAGTATCCTTACCCCTTTTAAAGAAGGGCCTGTTAAAACTAAACTGATGGTTTGCTCAAGGCTGTTGATCTGCTGAATGTCCAACAATGCTGTAACTTCTTGCTTTACTGTACTCTGCTTTTCTCTCTCTCTCTTGGTAAACTGTATGCATGTATGTGTGTGAATGTTAGAGTAGTCTAAGTGTTTAGTCTAGTTAATAAAGTCTTGTTCATGTCACACGTAAAGTTGTCCGTGTTTTTCGCTCATATACTGGAGTCCCTATTCATGTCGGTCCTGACTACAGGCTTTTAGTAGAATAAGATTGTTATTTCCCCTAACTTGGAAATGAACATTTTTTAGAATTAATAAACGATTAACACTGTGTGTTCACTGGACAACAGGTTAATTGATTGTAATATTAATTTTATTACATTAAGTTAATTTTATTAACTGATTCAAATATCAATAATTAATTATAACTAGTTATGATTAATTATTC
Source organism: Megalobrama amblycephala (assembly GCF_018812025.1). Lineage (NCBI taxonomy): Eukaryota > Metazoa > Chordata > Actinopteri > Cypriniformes > Xenocyprididae > Megalobrama > Megalobrama amblycephala. The sequence continues at coordinate 21,390,641 of NC_063057.1, read as the reverse complement.
ATATTTATTTTGAGCTAATTTGCTACAAAAATAAAGTTTGTACAGTATAAAAACCATTACACCTATGGAATGTTCCCACGATTCACAAAAACAAACCTGTTTGTGTGTGTGTTTACCCATTTTTTGATAAATTTATAGAAATATTGAACTGCAAATGATAACTTCACACTCATTTGAAATTGAACAATGACATTATATCACTATTTAGACAGGACTACTTTTCAAATGTCATTTGAGGTACAATTATTATTACCAACACCTGTGATTTCATTTTCTGATTCATACAAGACTTAAATCTTTGTTTTATTTTGACAGAGGAGAGTGTTTTCTAATACATGGGTGTTATAGAAAGTCATGTGCTGTGTTTGCAAACATCATGTACACCATGTCTTTAAATTAAATATTTGATATAATTTAAGTACATTTCACTTGATTTTATAAAAAAGGCCATTTAAAATAAACTTGCATAAGTGAGCAGAAAAATTTAGACATGTACCTTACTATTACCTGAGACTGATATTAAAATATATTGAAATTAAATGAAAGCATGCTTTTGGAGCATAAGACTGGTGCACAAACGATAGTTCAGGGAGGTCAAAAAACACATGAAGAGATTTGTTAGAATAATACAACATCAGCAATCACAGACATTCGCATTAAGACTGGATTAGCACTGTGGAGTTTGAGCAAATAACAGTATATAATTTGCGCTGGAATTTTCATAGAGGTAGTCTGAGAAAAACATAGACATGGCAGATTAGGATGATATCCTGCAATCATTTGAAATTGACCTATGACATTCTATGACATGAAATTCATCTAAATTTAGATGAATGGATGTGGCTGTTGTGGTTTGATCATATAGGCACCAACTGCTGCAGTAAATGTGGTATATTCAAATAACTTTATATGTTAACTATATTGTAAATAAACTTTAAACAAACAAAAAAAAGATATATTTCTTTTGTCATTGCATTCTTTCTTAGTTCACTCAGTCACATTCCTTACTGAATGGCTCATTATGCGGCTCATTAGGGGCAGGGTCTTAATTTCCTCAGGTGTGAATCACAGCATTATTCATAAGGATTCATGCCTCTTCGCATACGGCCTGTGTCAACAAAAAATATCTTTTTTAAATCAATACAATGTTTTAGGTGTCCGAGTAGACAGGATGATTTCCACATCATTTTAAAGCAAAAACTCATTTAGTGTGTATTTTGAGGCCTTATTTCAGTGACTTATTTTTTTAGTTTTTTTCAAAAAACCATGCATATACGTAATTCTCTCAAAAAACATAAACATGTACATACTTGTTGCTCAGGATACTATTCACATATATTTGCTCACATATTATTGTAGCCAAGTTTCTGCTGAATATGGTGTAATTAGACTTTTGTAATTAATATGTTTATAAGCAACTGAAAAAAGCACAAATGTCAGGGCATGTCAAAACTACACCAGGACCCTAAATCAGCCTCAGACTCCAGAGGGTTAACTGAGACTTGAGAGTTTGTAGACTTTTGAGAGGCTGTTGTGTCAGCGTTGATTTATTGCAATATTGAGGTGTTCAGTTTTATTTTGATTTTAGAAAACAAACATTGATTTCTCATCAATCAAATCAATTGTTCATTTTTACTGGCATGTCTCTCAGGTACCGAGGACTAGTGCATCTTTGAGCCTAAATTCAACATGAGTAAAATACTGAAGTACTTTTAAAATCAGATACTCCAAGATTTTTACTCAAGTTGTATTAGAATTGGTGACTTTTAACTTGTAATGTAGTCATTTTTGATGTAAGGTATCTGTACTTTTACTTAAGTATTGTTTTCAGGTACTCTTTACACCTCTTCTATTTCCACAGTGACGACTTCTAAAAGAGTTCTCTTTCAAGTGAATCCTCATGTGGCACTTAAGGTCACCTCTAAATCTGAAACTCTTTCCACATTGATCACATGTAAAATGTTTCTCTCCAGTGTGAATATTCATGTGTTCCCTAAGGCTCCGTTCCCGTGTGAAGCCATTCCCACACAGAGTGCAGGTGTAAGGCTTTTCTCCAGTGTGAGTTGTTATATGGTCTTTAAGGCTTCCCTTTTGACTGAAACTCTGTCCACACTGCTGACAGGTGTAAGGCTTTTCTCCAGTGTGAATTCTCATGTGGGCTATAAGGTTTCCTTTCTCACAGAAACTCTGTCCACACTGTTGGCAGGTGTAAGGCTTTTCTCCAGTGTGAATTCTCATGTGGACTTTAAGCCTTCCTTTTTGACTGAAACTCTTTCCACAGTGCTGGCAGGAGTAAGGTTTCTCTCCGGTGTGAATTCTCATGTGGTCTTTAAGGTTTCCTTTTACAGTGAAACTCTGTCCACACTGTTGGCAGGTGAATGGGCTCTCTCCAGTGTGAGTTCTCATGTGGACTATAAGGCTTCCTTTATATGTGAAATTCTTTCCACACTGTTGGCAGGTGTAAGGCTTTTCTCCAGTGTGAATTCTCATGTGGACTTTAAGGCTTCCTTTATGTGTGAAACTCTTTCCACACTGTTGGCAGGTGTAATAAGCCTTCTTTTGAGTGTGAACTCTCATGTGGATTTCAAGTTTACCTTTTCCACTGAAACTCTGTCCACACTGCTGACAGGTGTAAGGCTTTTCTCCAGTGTGAATTCTCATATGGACTATAAGGTTTCCTTTCTCACTGAAACTCTGTCTGCACTGTTGACAGGTGTAAGGCTTTTCTCCAGTGTGAATTCTCATGTGGACTTTAAGGCTACCTTTTTGACTGAAACTCTTCCCACATTGCTGACAGGTGAAAGGTTTCTCTCCAGTGTGAATTCTCATGTGGTCTTTAAGGTTTCCTTTTACAGTGAAACTCTGTCCACACTCTTGACAGGCGAATGGGCTCTCTCCAGTATGAATTCTCATGTGGACTGTAAGGCTTCCTTTTTGACTGAAACTCTTTCCACATTGTTGGCAGGTGTAAGGCTTTTCTCCAGTGTGAATTCTCATGTGGATTTCAAGTTTTCCTTTTCCACTGAAACTCTTTCCACATTGTTGGCAGGTGCACAGCTTTTCTCCAGTGTGAATTCTCATGTGGGCTATAAGGTTTCCTTTCTCATAGAAACTCTTTCCACACTGTTGGCAGGTGTAGTAAGCCTTCTCTCGAGTGTGAACTCTCATGTGGATTTCAAGTTTTCCTTTTCCACTGAAACTCTGTCCACATTGTTGGCAGATGTAAGGCTTCTCTCCAGTGTGAATATTCATGTGTTCCCTAAGGCTTTGTTCCCGTGTGAAGCCGTTCCCGCACAGAGTACAGATGTAAGGCTTTTCTCCAGTGTGAATTCTCATGTGGACTTTAAGGTTTCCTTTCTCACTGAAACTCTGTGCACACTGTTGGCAGGTGTAAGGCTTTTCTCCAGTGTGAATTCTTCTGTGGACTTTAAGGCTACCTTTTTGACAAAAACTCTTTCCGCACTGTTGGCAGGTGAAAGGTTTATCTCCAGTGTGAATTCTCATGTGGTCTTTAAGGTTTCCTTTTACAGTGAAACTCTTTCCACACTCTTGACAGGCGAATGGGCTCTCTCCAGTGTGAATTCTCATGTGGACCATAAGGCTTCCTTTTTGACTGAAACTCTGTCCACACTGTTGGCAGGTGTAAGGCTTTTCTCCAGTGTGAATTCTCATGTGGGCTATAAGGCTTCCTTTTTGACTAAAACTCTGTCCACATTGCCGGCAGGTGAAGGGTTTCTCTCCAGTGTGAGTTCTCATGTGGTCTTTAAGGTTTCCTTTTACAGTAAAACTCTGTCCACACTGTTGGCGGGTGAAATATCTTTTAGTTCCTGTCTTTTGAGCTCTTTTTTGTGAGAAAGTCTTTTTAGCCTGTGTAGATCTTTCCCCAGTCATGAAATTGTGATGTTTATCATTATGTTCTTTCTCTTCTTCCCTTTCATTAGGTTTATGACTTGTCTCTTTCAGTGCTGTTAGGTCTAGGGTAAAATCAGACATAAAACAATTTAGACATTTAAAACATCAAAACCAACAACATGTATGATCTATACCCTAACCAATCATATGGATCAGGGATGGGCAGCTTTGGTCCTGGAGGGCCACCGTCTTGCAGAGTAAAGTTTCAGCCCTAATCAAATACACCTGTAGAACTATAATTTTCAAGCAGTTCTGGTGCCCGTTTCAACAATGAGGTTCAACCAACTCTGAGTTGACTGACCCTGAAATGGGAAACAATTTTCTGTTTCAGAACAGCTAAATTGAGTTAGTTCAGTCGACTCTGAGTAGGTTGACTCAGAGTTAAGTGCGTGAACCACGACTATGAAAAGCCATTATCAATAGAGCTCCAGTATTATGATTCACCATGGCAACAGAACCCGACAAAAGATGTCTGCATACTTCCAAGTTAATGCAAGTTGAATTCTTATCACTGTTATATCATAAGTGAAAACTAGCCAAATGGAAAGTTATTGAACATTTTGACATTGGTGGGCAGGGAAACTGTAAATTTGCACTTAGTGATAGATAATACAAATAATCTCACTTTCCATTTGCATTAAGATTATTTTTATTACCACACTGGCAGATATTGATTATTTTACTATAGTTCACAGTACATGTTGCATTTATGGTTCCCTCAATGAACTGTAGCTCCCCAGTGCCAGCAGCACTCATGCAGCCCCAGACCATGATGCTCCCACCACGCATAACCTGATATTCCTGAGTTCAACATGTTCCTGGGTCAACATTTTTGTTGATCCTGGAACAACATTCAAATCAACCAATCAGATTTGAGGGACAAGTTTACAGATTATGTCAAGTTTAGGCTTAAAATCATGAATTGGTGCTTCTACATCAGTGTTATTCATCTATCATTTCCCTCTGATTTTTGGGATAACTTATGGGTAGGGTTAGGTTTAGGGGTAGGAATAGGGTTAAGACTAAATTTTCAGACTTGAATGTTGTTCCAGAATCAACAAAATATGTTGACCCAGGAACGCATCTAACTAAGCAATATCAGGAGATGCCTCCCACCACCATGCTTGACTGTAGGCAAGACACAATTGTCTTTGTACTCCTCAACTGGTTGCTGCCACACACGCTTGACACTATCTGAAGTTTATCTTGGTCTCATCAGACCACAGGACATGGTTCCAGTAATTCATGTCCTTATTCTGCTTGTCTTCAGCAAACTGTTTGCGGGCATTCTTGTGCATCATCTTTAGAAGAGGCTTCTCTTCTCTTCTTCCAGAAACCAAAGCTCAGAGAATCTAATTTTCGGCTCCAGTCCATCTACATAACAACCCCCTGCTAGGTATTTTTATGGCACCAATGTTTCCTGACTGAAGGAAAGGTGGCAAACCTTTAAGCCATTTGTATAAACCAAATGGTCTCCAGAATATAAAGAGTCTTTGATCTACAGATCAAAAGAGACATGGAGACGATGCAGGCCTGACCTAACTTTACAGAAAAACCCACAGAGATTGTTTCTACAACTGCATCAAACTGTTTCAAACAATATGAAACGGACTTATCAAACACTACCCATACCCCTAAACCTAACCATCACAGGAAACTGCACACTTTTACTTTCTCACAAAAACTCATTCTGTATGATTTATAAGCCTTTTGAAAAGTGGGGACATGGAGTAATGTTCTCATAAATCACCTCTTTTGGTAATACCTATGTCATTATACACATCTGTGTCCTGATGCTACATGTAACCAGTTATGGTTTAGAACACCCACAACTCATGAAACTGTATAACTGTTGAATGGTTGAATAAAAGTATTTCTTGTTTGATATATATTTTAATCTCTTTTTTTTTTTCATTGAAATCATGGCTTGAATGAAATCTGTGTAAAATGTATCACATTCCATTTAATAGAAATCATGTCTAAATGGTACTCTCTGCCAAGACCGGTAATTCCATCGGCCCGAGGTAAACGTTCAGTTTATGATTGAGGCGGAGAAAAGCCACCTTTGATACAAGACGATACCCGATTGGTCAGAACTCCTCACAGAGGTGGGACAAACACCTAAGTTTAAATAGTCAAATCACAAGACAGAACGAGTAACAACAAAAAAAAAAAAAAGACTACGACAAGACCAGACTGAGCTGAAGACAAAGGACAGAAAAGCCATCATTCAAGCCATCCAACTTTACTCACATTTTGTTTCTTTTACTTAACTTTCTTTTCCGTTGAGTGTCTCGTGTTCTAAAGTTTTCCGAAAAGTTTACCCAACGACTTTTGCCACCTCAACTTTAACTCCAGCCACGACAAAAGACTTAATTTCATTTGCCAGCACACTCAAATGTGATTGGTTTTTACCTAACCACAGTACGGACCTGAAAAGATCCTGCAACAAATCTTTGACTCAGAAAAACCCTTCTCTCCAAGCTAAGGACGCAGACAAGGAGATTCACATTTAAAGTCGACAAGTTTAAAGTTTCTCTTAAAACTCTTTCTCTCTCATTTCCTTTCTTTCTACAACGTGTATGAATGTTTGCGTGTGTGTGTGTTTGTGTTAGATTAGTTTGTGTTATTTAGTAAAGTCTCTTGTAGATTTTAAAAGAAAGTGTCTTGTATTTTGTGTTCGAAAATTTAATGTCATAAACTGTCGATCCTGATACTGAGCTATTAATTAGTTGGATATTCACATCCGCTACGAGAGCTTATTACGGTCCGAGCAGATGAACGCTGGACGATTCAGTTGCTCGGTTGTAAACTAAATGACTCTTTATAATTCCCTATAAATTAAATTATTTAATTTGAGCTGATTTTGGTCCTACAGTATGGTCTTTCTTGGTCATCGTGCTGCAGCTCAGTTTCAGGGTCTTGGCAATCTTCTTATAGCCTACGCCATCTTTATGTAGAGCAACAACTCTTTTTTTCAGATCCTCAGAGGGTTCTTTGCCATGAGGTGCCATGTTGAACTTCCAGTGACCAGTATGAGAGAGTGAGAGTGATAACAACAAATTAAACACACCTGCTCTCCATTCACACCTGAGACCTTGTAACACTATCGAGTCACATGACACCGGGGAGAGAAAATGGCTAATTGGGCCCAATTTGGACATTTTCACTTGGAGGTGTACTCACTTTTGTGGCCAGCGGTTTAGACATTAATGGCTATGTGTTGAGTTATTTTGAAAATTGCAAATTTACACTGTTATTCAAGCTGTACACTCACTACATTACATTGTAGTGTAAGTTGTTTGTAACTATTTTTGAGTGCTTTTTGAAGTGAATTTCAGGTCATTGTCCTGCTGGAATACCCATGACCTCTGGTGGAGACTTTTTTATGCCTGTGTCAGCAGTGGTCAACAATCCTTCATTGTAATTGTCCACTAATTTTGCTCTTCCGTCCATGTCCAGGGAGGTTAGCTACAGTGCCGTGGGCTGTAAACCTCTTGATGATACTGTGCACAGTGGACACAGGAACATTAAAGTCCCCCTGTAGTAAATTATTTTTTCCCTTAAAACTCATCTTTGATCATCAAAATGACATATTTAAAAAAAATTCAAGTAAAAAAAATTCATACCTTAAAATAGCTCAAATGTAACTCTACACCCTAGCCTCATTTAATATACACGGATAAATGAATATGCAAATTAGCCCCGCCTCCACTCGCTCACGGCAGCTCGGTGAGTATAGGCTACTGTTGCTGTAGTGACGACTGACGAGCAATTTGTTGTTTGTGCCTTCTCCGTACATGAAATAAATCCACATCCTTGAATGAGCGCGGATTTCCAGCGTATTTACTTGAACTCATCAGGTAGGCTAATATCTATGGTTTGTTCCATTCCAGAGGCGGCCAAAATCAGAATTTATAATGAACTGAATAGCTCTCTCAGAACTTGACGTGCGAGTCCACACTCAGAGCAATACTGTTTTAGCTATGTTTTATAGGATTCAAATATTTTGAAGGACAAAAACATGAACTTTATTGGCTTTACTTCAAGTCAGCTGTCACTTTACTTTGGCGTGAGCCTCTATGTGCTCGCACACTTGGCACAGCGCTTGAGATAGTTCTGTCATTAATTAATATGAATTAATATAATTAGCCTTTTGCTTGACTACGTTATCAAACAGTTAATAATGTGTTGCTAATGTTACACACACCGTTCCTGTTCTTCATCTCAGACAGCTGCCTTCTAACAATCAGTGTCCTTACAAACGCTTTGAACACTCAGTGAACGTCAGCGGAGAAAGGCTTATAGTTCATCATAACATCGTAATAGACTCGCTATATTGATAAATCTACACAATTTTTCATATCAACAGAAAATATACCAGGATAACCTGGCTTCTCTCGAGATATGTCTCATAAATTGTATGAAAATAATGATAATATATGGTTCAGATCACTCAAACCATATATGGAAATGGAGGCGCCTTTATATGGTCAGTAATGGAGCTTGGGTGTCATCTAGTGGAAAAGTGTGGTACTGCGCCAAAACAAAATCTTACTGAAAGCTCTTTTTTTTGAGATATCAACCTGAAATTTGGAACACAACTTTTCAAAAATCTTCCTTATGTCTACCTTATGTCTATCTTCCAAAGTATTCTTGAATTACAACCATTTAAATTCGGATAGTGCATTTTCATGTCTATAAAAAAAGTGGGGGTGACAATTAACAGGTTAAATCGGGCAGTGTATTCCAGGATTAAGAGTCAAATAAAAAGAGTCAGAGTGAAGGTGCAGTCTTCTCTTTTAATTGTATATTTGTAACAAATGAATAATTTGTTTTAACAAGCACCATCCCTTTAGTGCCCACTTTTTTGTTTTGGGCCGCTGCCCCTTAAAATTTCTGTTCACAGCCCTGGTTTGTGTTGATTAACTGAATGCTCTCCACCTGAACTAATTAGTTTAATTATCTGAACCTGTTCCTCCCGAAATTTGTTATAAAACATCACATATGGTGGGGGTTCTATTACTCATCTGAATCAGTACAAAAACTACGAATCAAGATCAGACGAAGGAGAAGCAGAAACAAACGATAAAAGCTTTGATCAAGTACATGCAACTAACGCAATCAACATTAAAGTCTTAATAAAAAGATCACATGAAGGTAGAATCAGATGCTGTGTTTATTTTGACGTACTGTATCAGCTATTCATACTGTAGGGGAATTTTACAGTTAAAGTCCAGATATGTTGAATATAGACCCAGAGTCAGAGTTTAAAAACAATAGTGAATTGAAGAAAATTTTACTGAAGAATAGTTTGCAGTTTCATCAGCAGAAGCCAGCTTCAAGTAAATAAATAACATGAAATGCAATTTTTACAAATATTTTTGAACTACATCCATATGTGGTTTGAAATCCTGTTCAAAAATCTTTTCTGGTTAAATGGTTATTGATATACGGATTATGTACAAAATATTTTAAATAGTAATTATGTTCAGGTATGTTTAAATGTTAGTACAGCACTTTTCAGCATTAACAGAAAAAAATAATTTCCATTATTATCTATTCAGAAGAAGATATTGGGTTTAATGTTGCAGAAAATAATAATTTGTTTTGGCTACTTCTGTAATATTCTCTGTAAGATTATACTTCTGTAATATTGTCTATTTCTGTAGAGCTGGACATTTTAATAATGATCAAATGACTGAGTTCAGCTGTGAGAATAAAACCAACCTGTTTGTTCCTCAATATCTTCATGTTTCACACTGAATGTTTCTTCAATCTTCATGTCTTCAGACTCCTCTTTAATAAACGCCATAATTAATAAGAGAATAATTAACAGAGTTAACCGTTTCTATCGATTTTTACTCTCTTCAGCAGAATCACAACAGATGCAGCAGCACGGCGCAGTCTTATGACGTCATGGCGTCACTCCAAAATAAAAGTCCTGTTCACACACTGCATTGTGTTTCTCAATTCCAGGAACGCAGAGAAAGGACTTGAAAAGAACGAATTTGGAAGGACACGAGGACACACAACGCTTAATTTTTAATCTTTAATTGTAAAGCAGGGATTCAGGTTGTTTTTTTGTAAACAGAACCCCCTTGGCCTAAATTATTTATTCTTAAAGTCCACCTGTGATTTTAAGTTAATATTTAAATATTTTGTCAACATATCGAAAGTAAACAAAACATTTAATATTTTTATTGTAAATGTTACTCATTCAATTATTAAATTATGATGATAGAAAACAATGTATTAAAAGTGTAAAATTAAATTTGAACATAATAAATTGTGGTCATACATTAAACATGATGATTGTATTTACAGTAAAAACACACATTCCTAATTACACTTCTGCTGAACAGTCCAGTGGCAGTCTAACGAGTGTGTTTTTCTGAAGAAGACCTTCACCGAGATTCAGCAGGGCAACGACGAGGAGAAAGCATCTCGGCTGGAGCCATGAGATTCCAGTCCTTCATGTGGGGCGTCTTACCGGGTGACGGCAGACGTGTTTGCAATGCCAACATCTGTGCATCATGTCATCGAGGTCATGCTGACAGTCCTTCACTAAATAATACACTTTACAATATAATTAAATCTTCTTCCTTCTGAGTGTGTGTGTGTGTAGTATGTAATCCTAATGTATTCAGCTGTAATCTCAGGTATGTTCACACACACATTTAAAAACGTCTTATTAATTAGTGGCTGGCAGTTATTCATGTTTTATGTAGTGTAGGATAACAGGATGGGTCACATTAATCCATGCAATTGTAAATAATTCAATATAATAATGAATAAATGATTAAATCCATCATAGTCATCTCAACTAAATTTTATTACAGTTTATTAACAAGTTTCTCAAACAGAGCAAGGTAGCGCTCTGCCCTGTCCATCGCTGCCCTCTCTCTTTCTTCCTCTTAGCGGCTGCCTGCCTCTCTCTTTCCTCATCTCTCTCTGCCTGCTCACGCAGAAGGTCAGTGAGCTCAGTAGAGCTTTGCCTCTTTCTGCATGGAGGAAGCAGCAACTATTTAATCGGATTAATCGAATGCTGCCCCTGGAGCACGGCATCCGTTTCTGAATACCACTGCCAGGGGGCTGCTGTTCCTCCTCCCGCCTCTTTCCCCGTTGGTGGCTCCCTCAGCTGCTATAATAATAATAATAATTATTGTTACTATTATTACAGCACTGTAATTTATATAATTAGACTCACACACAATTTATATAATTATACTCACATATTATTCTTGGCTTGTTTAGCCGTAACTGGAACAGCCATGTTCTTAACAAAAACCCTGAACAGAGAAGACATTTAATCAGCAACAGAAAACTACAATAACTAAAATAAATCACAGCAAGAAATAACCACACTAGAAATTTTACGTTCCCAGAACGTTCTCAGAAGGTCCCCACTGGTGTTAAGGATGTTGCCTAGTAGGAACCTTGAACTGCAGCGCTTTCATTACCAGAAGAGGACGTTTTAGGAGCGTCCCGAATGCTCTGTAAAGGGTCAGAATTTGTGTCACCTTAGAGAACTTTTAGGGAACATTGCACAAGGTCATGAGAACGTCGCTTTCTACGTGGGAAAAAATGCATACAAAATAAAACTAGAGTTATTTTCTCCCAGCCAGACTTGGATGAGTGAGGAGGGCTTCATTCGCTCGTCTCTTCACTGCTCCATAACGAATACAGATTCATAGTAAAATAGATTTTATTGTTAAAAAACAGATTAATAATTAATCAATTTATTATTGATTAGTTAAGCATGGTTTAAGGTAAGCTAATTTAATTAAAGTAAGGTAATTAAAACTAGTTTACAATGACCTCAGAATGAAAGCTAGCGTAGTTAATTAATTAAAACGCTTAACGTTATGTTCTGAGGAATACATAAACTCGTGAATTAACTTGTCAACAACCAAATTTCCTAATCTAAATTATATATGTAAATGTATATTTGGGGTTTTGTTGTTAAGACAATGTTAAAAACTTATCAATATCAAGAACACCCCTGTACTTGCATTCGACGGTTGATGATTGAGCAAGAACACAGGGATGCAAGATCGCTGAAGAACGCATATGGAGAAACAGCCATTGGCTACAATCACAGAATGCATAGAAATCAAACTATTTTTTACCAGATAATCTTTGTATTAGAATTAAAACAGTCATGCAGACTCCAGAAGGTCACCCTATGTGAACCTGAAAGGAGGAGATATATTGATAAACTAAATATTATTGGTGTCAGTGCCCATTTTCCTTACCTTCCTTTTCATGGAAAAATGACCCAACTGAATGTACCAACGTCAATAACGGTGACAGCTACAACTATTTAATCGAATCACCAGGTAATAGCTATGTGTGTTAGCAAGATGTAGCTTGGTCCAATTGGTATTCGTCCACTTTAATTTACTACTTTATAAACTACTTGATACCATTTTTTTTATATTTATAAAAAATGTACTATAGTAATTTATAGTAAATACTATAGTGTTTTTGAACTATACTCCAATAAATTTGCTGTGGTAATACAACTATAGTAATATAAACAAATTACTTTAAGTTTTCTACAATTATAGGGTATATTATACTACAATACACTAAAGTATACTATAGTATTTATTACAGTTTATCAGTTTACTATAGTTAATATTACAGTATACTGCAGCATTCATTAACAAAGTGTTGTAAATAATAATAATATATCCAGTATACTACAATTTACTATAGTATGGTTCAAAAACACTATGGTATTTACTATAGATTACTATAGTATTTTATCATGTGAGATCGCCAGTAGTCAAGTCAAGTCACTTTTATTTATATAGCGTTTTTTTACAATGCAAAGAATAAAGAAACTACTAAAAGTTTGGCATGAGTATTGAGTTAACTGAATCTGATTGTTATTTATCTTACCTTTTGTTAGGAATTTATTTTCATACACTGATGAAAAACTTTTTTATCAGTGCAAGTTGTGTACCACCACAAACCAGCCAACTCAGACTGCACAGTTCTTAAAAGCAGATTGCAGCAAAGTAGAAATGTACACTTTGTTTTAGGTTGTTTTAAGCCCTGTACCAATTCATTGTCTTTCTTTTTCTATTAGGCTTGGGGGACATGTTATCATGTGGGGGCTGTACTTTTTTTAAGATAGAGGCATCTGTCCATCTTGGTTACAACAAAGTGGCATGCACTGATCTTACATGTCAGTGGAATAAGGTGTGCACTGAAAAAGTAGAGCCAGGCTTAATTAAAGACACTGAATTCTATAGTGAGAATATAGACCACTTGTCAAGAGATGCAAATATAAAGGACCTGTAACCCCAGCTACAGAAGCCCAGCAGATTCCATTATTGGAGATGTTGTTCTCCACAGGGACATGGAATCTTGGGACATGTGGTCTCCATCTCAACGGACGGTGCAAAAGAACAGGGATAGGACTCTGGCAGAAATCATGTTCATGGATGTGATTATTAACGTTACTGTAGTATGAAGCAGAGCAGGAGCGAGTGTTGTGGAGCTGAACGAGGAGCTGGAGCGATTGATCAACACACGCCTCACGAGCAGCGGGACTTTTATTATGACACAGTCGCCGCTTCCGCTTTTCCGGTCATGAGTATGAGGTAACGCAGCTCTGTTTATCATTTTAGATACATTTGAGAGTGTTGAAAATGATGTTATAACGTTACTCTGAGCGTTCGCTCGGCGGCTGCTGTGAGACACTGTTACACACTGCAGTAAGATAGATCGATTTTCAGCACTGGATTTACAGATAGTTTGAAACTGTAAGATGGAGCGGTCACAGCGATAATGATCCCAGTCATGAGTCGGAACAGCAGGTGGAGAGTAAAACTGCTTCAAATGACTGTTTTGTTGGCAATAGGCGCCTAAGTGCATATGATGTAAAGAACACAAACATAGTGAATTCATAAATTTATTATTTATCATTCATTATGTGCTATATTTATTATAGTGATTCAAAAGTTATCCAGGGATAATGCAATGGTGTATTGTGTGTGTTTAAATACAGTTGTTTAGCTGACCATTGATAGCTTGTAGACGATCTCTACACAAAAGCTGCGTGTGCTCGTGACTCTTTAGCTCCGCTCACATGGCACGCCTCCAGGCGCTCAGCTGTTTTCGGAAATACTTGGTACAGCGTATGTATCTTTTATAAATATGATTAAACTAAAGACTTTTTGGAGATATGAAGGATGCACTACTACTCTATAGGTACTCAAGATTAACATGAGATTGGCAGAAACTGTGTGTGATACCCCCCCTTTAAACCCACGTTGTGAAGTATTGTAACTTAAGTGCATTTTTAAATGCAATCATAACATCAAATGCATGTTTCACCCTGCATAAACCAAAGGGTTCCTCTTTTGTTGCTGTTTCTACGAGTTAAAAAATAGAGGCTGTTGTATTGCTGTAGTATACATTATGCCCATTGTTACAAGATAATGATTTGCAGTGTTGTGCTATGAGACTAATTTGATTTGACTTAAAACGCCTCTAGATCTCATTTGCTTTTACAGACACTAGTTTTAAAGGAAACCCCTGGTGTTAAGACTTGAATGGCTTAATATAACGTAAATTATGTCTCTTACTGAAATATGTAGTAGAAAACACATCAAAGATTTAAAAAATCCATGACATTTGGACAATGGGCGCCGCCATTTTGTTTGCGTTCTATGTCAACAACAAACTGAAAAAATCTGCCTCAATTCAGTATTATTCTGACCTTGCAAGAGTAATTATCTTCAACCGACGACGTTCTGGAGAAGTTTCTAGAATACAACTGAAGAATTTTCTTAAAAGGGATGCCTCATCTACTCTTCCAGAATTCGGACTATGAAAAACGTCTTTGTTCCTACTTGAGTAGGGTTGAAATCAAGGGAAAGAAAGGCCGGAAAGTTGCTGACCCCAGATCTTGTGAACGCACTCAAATTGATGGTAGAAAAAAGAAAGGTTTGCGGTGTCCTGGATGAAAATGGATACCTGTTCGCAGTTCCAAAATGTCTGACACATTTCAGAGGACATGACTGTGTTAGAATCTGGAGCAAAGCAGCCTGAATACTTGAGATCCACTCAGTTGCAAAAACAACATCACAAATACTCAACCTGAAAAACAATGAGATGGACCAACTCGCTGATTTTTTGGGCCATGATATAAGGGTTCACAGGGATTATTACAGACTCCCTGATGCAACAGTTCAGGTCGCGATGCTTTTAGCATTGGAAAAAGGAAATGTTGCAGAACTTCAGGGAAAATCTCTCTATGAAATCCAAGTGTTACGGCCCATGTCCGAGTTAACAGCTCGTTCAGAATAATAACTCCAATGAGGACATGGACCGCACACATGCAAGAGCCACAGACACGGTTGTCAATTTTCAGGACAATAAATCGCCCTCATTTAATTATAATAAAAAGAAGAATAAACAGTTCATAAATAATATTACATACAAAATTAGACAAAATCTTAACAAAAGAATTAACAGTAAACAGGTAGGGAAAAACAGCCAAAGAAACAAAGAACGCCTGCCTGGCTATTCTCACCGATAGTTCTTACCTAGCTTCCGATAAAGCAAAAGGAGTGAGTCTTCCGGGCCTCTGCTTCCTTCACTATACTTACTACATTAATAAACAGTGACCTGTTTAAGCAAATCCACTACCCGTTACTGTTAAAATTAAACACTAACCATATAAAGAAAACATATCGAACAAAACAATGAAAGATCAGGAATACAAACAAAACTACAACAAAACACAGACTAAACGGCCCATGAGAGCGGACGATAGATGCTCCAAAAGGGACCGCAGCGAGAGAAATCGCAGAGAGAGAGACACCGGCGAGACCAGCCCAGCGAGAGAGACTCCATTGACGCCATCCTCGCTTATTTATGCCGGAAACTCGGTGACGTCATCATGCTTCCACCAATCCAGAGCTTCAACGCCACCTATGGGTCTTTAAAACAAACTACACAGCCACGTAACACCAAGGTATGTACATTTTTGTAATTTTTAAGCAGGTCAAGTCAATGTTATTTGTATAGCGCTTTTTACAATTTCATGGCATTCATGGTGTAAGTGTTCATGATACCTTAGTGCAGGGTTCAGCAGAGTTTAGCTCAAACCCTGACCAAACTCATCTACATGTACGTTTCAGTAACTAATGAACTTAATTAGTATTCTTTGAGTTGTCTTTGATTAAAGGTATTAATCATCCATTATTGTCAATAATATGGAAGTCAGTGGCTTCCCTGTTTGGTTAACCACATTCTTCAAAATATCATCTGTGTTTAGCAGAAGAAAGTTAAATTAAATTAATACAGGTTCTCTCATTTTTGGGTTAAACATCCCTTTAAAGGTGCCCTTGAATTGAAAATTGAATTTATCTTGGCATAGTTGAATAACAAGAGTTCAGTACATGGAAATGACATACAGTGAGTCTCAAACACCATTGTTTCCTCCTTCTTATGTAAATCTCATTTGTTTAAAAGACCTCTGAAGAACAGGCGAATCTCAACTGTTACGTAACACTCGGGATCATTAATATGTACACCCGAAATATTTGCATATGCCAGCCCATGTTCAAGGCATTAGACAAGGGCAGCCAGTATTAACGTCTGGATCTGTGCACAGCTGAATCATCAGACTAGGTAAGCAAGCAAGAACAACAGTGAAAAATGGCAGATGGAGTGATAATAACTGACATGATCCATGATATCATGATATTTTTAGTGATATTTGTAAATCGTCTTTCTAAATGTTTAATTTGCATGTTGCTAATGTACTGGTAATGTGGTTAAAGTTACCATTCTGGAAATCGCGATTTTATCTATTTACTTTTTTAGCAGCTTGTCAAATCTAAAAGCACTGCAAGTTTGAGTCATTTATGTACATTTAAAAAAAGCAACACTTCTTTCCAGACATGAGAAGCATTTATTATCATTGTCCAACAAAAGACAACATTTAATAACATGTTTTTACTCCAAACTCACTTTGGAGCACTTTCTCTTTAATAACAGACATTAACTTTCCCATTACTTTAAATTAATTTCCAGGGGCCTTTTTATATCCATTTCTTATGTGTTTTATTATTATTATTATGTATTTGGTTCTTCTTTATGTAAAGCACTTTGAATTACCATTGTGTATGAAATGTGCTATACAAATAAAATTGCCTTGCCTTTTTACCATTATAAGATTTTTTTTTCCCCTAATCATATTAAAAGTATGCATATTTGTTTTTAAATGTTAAACATTAAATTCAGTTACAATAAGAACAATAAGACCCAATCAGACTGTTACCAATCAAAAGAAATCATCAAAAAATGAATCTTAGCACTGCAGAAGTGGCACAGAAGCGGCATTATTTAAACAATTACAGACTGTTTTATGCACGTCATTGGTAAATATTGTTCTACGTATGTTTTATTATTATTTGAATTTAGAAATACGTAAAAATTAAATTTTAAGCCAAAGAAGACATCCAAAACGTACAGTGTTGGGGGGTTACAGGAATGTGGTTGGGAACACCTGCTGTATAGTATGAGAAAAATGTTTTATTAAACTTAAATTTATGTGAATGTATTCTAGCTGCCAATTTGTAAATGAGCATAATATGGGCACTTCAAAAAAAAAATAAAAATAAAAAATAAAAAAATAAAAAAAAATATTGCATGCAAATATTGTTCAGCCCAGAATACAATTTGTGGGTGTGTTTGTAACAATAAACTACATAATTTAGTAAATAAGCCACACAATCAGATCTATGTTTTTATACCCATTTAATTTTTTTTATTGCATATGTCCCCCTCATCTAGAATTTGCAGAAGAGAGTGAAGAATGAGAGTAACAGTGAAGATTCATGTGAAGATGAGCAACATCTGGATGACACTTCTGGTGTGTAATGAAAGTTAAAGTCTGAACCTATGGAAACAAACGGAGTTGCAGATGCAGTTAACCATACTGTGGTCACTGCAAACAAATGTATACGCTGAATTTGTAAGATCATTTAGAAAAAAATGGTTTAAATTTAAGATTTTGATCTTGTTTCTTTGTAGCACCTATGAAGTCAAACTATGTAAAAAAGCCAAGCATGGGCAAAGCAAGAAGTGGAAGCCGTTTTCAGGCACTTTAAAACTCACATAATCAAGGGGCATCTTGCCTCTCTAAAGGAATGGCATTCGTGCAAAAATGTGGAGAAAAAAATACTGCATGGACGAACAATCCAAAACATCCGGGACTTCATCCGAAACAAAGGACTGTGTTTAAAAAAAAGAAGTTTTTCTTTGTTTTCCTACTATCATATATATATATATATAAAATGAGTGGGGGTCATTTTATGAAAATGTCACATTATTTACAATGAAATGTAACATCCACCAAGTCAGAGGCACACGTGACAATTGAAAACCTCACAGTAAATTTTTACTTACAGGTACTTCTGGCGTGAGACAGGAAAATCCAGTCTTGAGTCTTGGACCAAATCAATGTACATATAAGTTATTTATCAACTGTAAAATGCATCATTTTATTCATTGAATCTACATGCCAAATTAAATGATCTTCTGTACTGCAGCTGTAGAAAGGGTAATTCTGCAAACCCTAGAGAAAATGGACCTGAAGATCAACCACCTGACTTCACTGGCCCAGTCTCTAGTGGGAAACAGGCGCTTTTTACCCCCAGTGCAGAACGATGAAGAGGATGGCATCTTTCCTCTTGCATCCACTGCGGATCTAGACCGGCTGGAGCAAAGTTTGTCAGACAGAGGGTTTATGCAGAGAATGGTAAGAAACGTGAATCGTCAACCTACAGCTACTAATGAAATGAAGTGTGCATGATTACACGCTACTTGAAGATTTTGCAAAAAAATTACTTTCTTTTAAAGAAGTGTCTTATGCTCACCAAGGTTGCATTTAGCAGATATGAAAGCTTGTTAAGGTTAACCGATCAGTTAAAGTGTCGTTGCCCAACCACAGAAACGTGCACAACTCGCTCACTATAGCTAACAGGTGATTATGACAGGGCCGTTTCTAGCCCTTTTGGCACCCTAGGTGAGATACCTATTGACAACCCCCCCACCCAGAGTGAGACTGACATGGCTTTTCAGAATAGACCAATGTTGTGTGGAGGCTGAGAAATGAGTGAACAGCTTCTGCAGGCAACCAAATAGGGAAGCAGCTTCTGGGGAGCTTTTTCCTCCAGGTTTGAAGAGTGTGTTGCACATGGCATGAGAAAGGCCTTCGGGTTGATTTCTAACAGTCTGGCTTGGACACCTTTCTTTTTCCCCTTCATATTTGCCCCATTATCATACGACTGTCCCCTGCAATCTTCAAAAGAGATCCTGCAGTCTCTTCAGAATGAGGGATGATAGGCTTTCTCCAGACGATTCTGCAGATTCAAGGAACCCCATGAAATATTCTTTATTTAAATATGAAGACGACTATTGTTTGCCTTTATTCCAAACGAATCTCTAATTCCTTCCATGATGCCTGTTGTGTTCCGGAATACTCTCATGGTTTTTCAGGATGTCAGCACAGACGATCATTCAGTCCTTTGGTAATTAGATTACAATCTCTACTTGAGAAGATCTTACAGCAGAAGCTTTTTTAGAATAGACCAGCCAGCTTCTCTTCATTTTTTCACCATTCTGTAATTTTCTAAAAAAGTCATTTTGATGATATATTAGTCTTTATGTATAGAAATATAATATATAACAATAGCAATACATCACTCAGTTGTGTTCTATAATTTCTCAGTAGCCTATCCAGTGTACGAGAGTAACTACTGTGCAGCAGTATTGTGTTAGCGGCCTCAGATCTAGGGGATATATCTGTGCCGGCAGCAAATGATGCACAGGTGGATCGGTGAATAACCTCTGTGAAAAACATGAGAGGACAGAAGTTATGTCTTTCCACAGCGGCAGTCAGATTATTACTGCAATAATTTCTCTTTAAAAACTTCTGAAAAAGATTTAAAGGTCCCGTTCTTCGTGATCCCATGTTTCAAACTTTAGTTAGTGTGTAATGTTGGTGTTAGACTATAAATAAAATCTGTAAAATTTTAAAGCTCAAAGTTCAATGCCAAGCGAGATATTTTATTTAACAGAAGTCGCCTACATCGAACGGCCAGTTTGGACTACATCCCTCTACTTCCTTCTTTAATGACGTCACTAAAACAGTTTTTTGACTAACCTCCACCCACAGGAATACACAAGAGTTGCGTTTGTAGAGTGTGTTTGTCGCCATGTCGTCGAAACGCTGTTATTTTCATCCCGCAGTCCAATCACCGGGTCTGATTCCGGCTCAGATTGATAGGGTAAAATTAAAGACATGTTTACAATAACACTGAGCGCGTGCATCTCCACGTTATGGTAAGAGGCGTGACCTTTCCGGGCAAGATGCGCTAAACTGCTGTCGAATCACAACACAGGAACCGCTGGCACAATCAGAACTCGTTACGTATTTCTGAAGGAGGGACTTCATAGAACAAGGAAGTCATCAGCCCGTTTTTATGACAGTGGAAACAGCGGTATACAGATAAGTAAATTATGTGAAAAATACTGTGTTTTTTTACACGCGAAACATGAACACATGTTATATTGCACACTATAAACACAATCAAAGCTTCAAAAAACCACAAAAAACGGGACCTTTAACACTCTCAAAGTGCACTTGGTGGAATACAATTAAACAACAAATCCATTAAAACACTATATAAGTGTATGTAAAATAAACCTTTGTACATAATATTGTGTATATTTGTATATGGTAACAATTTATGCAGATATGCATTATATTCATTTAGAATCTTTCATAGATTTATAATAATCAGATACTTTACAATGACAAAAGAGTGTCAAAAATGCACAACAGGAACATTAAATCAAGATACCATAAAGTCTTCAAGACCAGATTTCAGAAGACAATACTTTAGATGTCATTACACTTGATATATTATTTTGATGGAATTAGTCTCTTATAATTTTAACTCATGCGCACACTGGAAAAATACACGCGCTGAACACTCAACATGGCGATAGAAACGAGAAAACACTCAGAAACGCTTCTAAAACGATAATATATCTGACATGAACTCAATATTTCTACCTGATTAACATTTTTCTAATGTCAATCAACATAAACCACGCATGAAACATTTTTAAACTCGCTCTTTACCTGTTTTTAGTCCTTTGTGAATTAAACACTATTTTAGATTAGATAACGTTACACTTCCAAACTCGCTCAAACTCCTTGTATCACCCCTGTCGATTCACACAAGTACAATGAACTGAACCTTTTAGTGAAATCTACTCATACCTGTGAAAAACACAAGAGGACAGAAGTTGTGGCTGCGTCCGAAATCGCATACTACACGAGTAGGTACTACATTTGAATTTGAACGTACTACCCGACCGTTAAAACAGTAAGTTCTATATAGTATGAATATGGGTAGTATGAATGGAATTCGGACGTACTACATCCGCCATGTTAATGTTGTCACGTGTCATGCTTCGTCACAACAGCGCGAAAATTTAAAGGGCTACTCCGCTTTCATCAGCAATGTTTTTTATTAATGTTTACCGCTTTCATCGTTTTAATGTCGATTCAATCAACAGCTCAAAGGAGGCGTCGGTCAGCTGCTCGCAGATCACGCTTTCTTCAACAGCTTGTTAAATATGTCAAAGTATAATCACCTATTTAGCTATCAAATTTTACCTTAGAAAAAAAATACATCTGTTAATATCACGACAGAGGCTGATTTGAAGCAACGAAATTAAGTAATTTATTGTTAAAAATGAATGCATATAAAAATACACGAGAAACAAAAGACATGAATCAATAAACAAACTTGAAAACATTATATAAAAATAAATAATGTGTAGATAGAAAGAGAGGGCGAGAGAAATACACAACATAGCCTAAATATTATATACAATATATACAAATAAATACAATGATAATAATATACATATTCTAAAAAAAAAAAACTACAAACTGTGAGCTCTATAAAGTTAAACTACTGCCGCCTGAATGTTGCTGTCCGTTAAGTTTTCTAATCTCATTAAACTGCTTAACAACGAACGTCTCCGTTAAATAAAACAGTGTTAATAAGCTGATGTAACGTTATCTCGACCTGTTCGTTAGCTTGATGTGCTGTCAGTAATAATGATTAAACATCTTTTAACAGTCAACTCTTAATCTTCTCATTACATTGTTTAAACTTTCAATAAGTCAGCCGTTTACTTACATAATGTTAAACAAGTGCAATTTAACCACAATAAACACCGTTTTTCCCTGAGGTACTTAAGGACTTGAATGAGCAGCATATCGCCGCTTTCCGCCATTTTTGAATATGAAGATGAAGAATCCTCTCCTGTGGCATCACGGGATAGCGCAGCGTCCATCGTATGCCTACTACAGAATTCGGGCGGAAGCAGTAGGTCATCCGGGTACTTCTCGCCTACTGTTTTTCGAATACTATGAATTCGGACATACTACTTGCCTCGCATACTGTTTTTCGCATACCATATAGTAGGGAAGTATGCGATTTCGGACGCAGCATGTGTCTCTCCACAGCGGCAGTCAGTTTATTACTGAACGCGCCGAACAGGCGGAAGTAAATCTCTTGCGTCTTTCATGTGCGCGCGATGCGCCATCTAATGGTGTGGCGCCGTAGTGCACAAAGATGTTTTACCTTCACTCAAAAGTTCTCATTTTGTGAAAAAAAAGAAAACCTGAGGAAATGTATTCCTCAGTGGCTTCAACTGCACTATTACATGCATTTATTTGATGTTTTTAAGTTATTTGTTGATATGCTCTGAATTCATGTAAAATTCTTTTTCTGACACTATCACTTGCTCAATTTACTCTAAACAGCCATCTCTGATGATGATTTTTTATCCACTTCATTATAATATTCTGCTGCTGAAATGAGCATGACGTGTGGTAAATCCTAATTTCAAGGTTATTTATTTAACCGATCACAGACACCACACAATTAGTATTAAAATATATTTGTTTTAGACATAGCTTAAGCAAATTCTTCCTCACAGCTGGTCAGGACACGTGTCTTCTCCACGCAGCATCACGTAGACTCGCACAGGAAGTTACGCGTGAATTTTTTTTATTTTTTTTAAACACTGATCTTTGACCGATTTATTCTTTTTTTTTAAATTTTAAAAATGCAGTTTTTTTTATTATTTTTTCATGCAGCTCTAGCCATGAGGAATCCTGTCTTTCTGTCACCAACAGAAGCAAAGATTTCCTCTGCTTGGCTCCAGAGAGGGTTTTTTTCTAGCAAAACAATGGTTTGACTGTAAATTCTGTATGTCCTCCAATCCAAGGGTGACCAGACGTCCCCATTTTCCGGGGACAGACCATCAAAAACCAGGAATGGAACTGTCCCCGGAAATGTTCCCATTTTACAGCATGTTCAATCAAAACAACCTGTAAATACACGGTAAAAAGTATATAGCCTGCGGACTGTGGAGTACCAGAGCAATCATGTAGTAATTATTTTCACCAACAGAGGGGGCTGCGAGCTACACTGAATGTTAAATTAAAGTAATACAATTTGTATGTACTAACAGGGACTGAACAGGGTGTATGTAGGATTGTTTTGCACACTTTTTTAAACTTTCCCGCTAACGTTAGTGCCGTCGTCACAATGCAGACTTCTCATCTATCACATGGATCAGAGTACACAGAGATATAAACAAATAAATATAATATTCATCTAAACAATTATACTTGCAGCTATTCCATTTGCATAAAGGACATCTGTGCTCCAAATGAGCCTAAAATGTAAAATATTAAGCCTAATTAGGGACGGTCACAACTCAACTCGTCCACAAATTATGTTTTATTAACAATCATCGTTCAAATAATCTGACTAATCATCACATTTCAGACAGCTGTTAGCAATCAGTAATCAACATCTACCCAATCAGCATGAGTGAAAGCGTATATATACAGACTCACCCATATTCCTCGACAGTTTGACAGCATCCCTCACGCATCCCGCTTCTTGTGACACGCCATACACAATGATATCGTCACTGAGGTTTCTGACACCTCTTATGCCCGGGAGCGTTTGAGATATGGCATTCTGGAAAACCTTGGCTGTGGACGAAGGATGTTTGTACCTTCTCAAGCCTAAATGTGTGGTGAAGACGTTCCAGCTGGTGGTAACCTGCTCTGAGCTCAAGTTTTGAGAAGATCTCTGTGTCTCTCGTATGGCATCGTCAATAGTGGGTGTTATGTGACGCTCACATTGGCCTGGCGCATGTCAACACATATTCTGACTTCATCAGGATCTTTTGGTTAGAGACCCATGGTGCTGGACCCGTTTCTATAATGTCATCATCTGGCAACTTTTGTAACTCGGCTTCCACTTTCTGTCGAATGTGAAATGGCACACGCCTATGTGGGTCAGATCTCGGGATTGATACGCAGATTTCCTATTCCCTCAAACAGTTCTGGATGGCTGTCAACAAGTTCATCAGCTGCTGTGCGTTTGTGCTTTGTTGAATCAACAGCACTGATGATGTTTATAAGGTCTCGTGCTGAGTGGACCCATTGTTATGAAGAACACTGAACTTACCCTTAGCATTGTGTGACGGTTGAACGTTGCATTGAAATGCACCAAAGCTGTTTCCGAGTCATAAGCAAAGATATTTATTGTCACTGCTTGATGAATTGTGTTTGGCCCTTTGTGGTTTGTTGTTGATGATATGAAGTGTCACTGTGTTTAATGGAGAACATGGGTTTCTTGGTGCAGGAACGACACATTTTTGCATAGTGATTTAACTTTCTGCATGATCTGCATTCTTTCCCTTTAGCAGGACAAACATCTTGATGTGGATATTTCCTCCACAGTTTCTGCATTGGGTGTTAAACATCCGTCCGCTGGCAGTTTTGTGATGCAATGCATTGACAGCAGCCACTGTGTTTTGTTCAGTTCCTGCTGCTTGTTGTTCAGAGATTTCTGGTGTTCTGATATCTTAACCACCTTCTAGATACTCATTCTTAATAAAATTCTGTTATAAATGTACATACATTTAAAAAAAAAAAAAAATGAAAATATAAAAAACTTTGCAGGATTTACGATAATGATGACCATTAAAATGAGTCGTAATCTGTGAAAAGGGTCTATTGTGGGGAAAAGTATGATTAATAATTGATGTTTATATTTTCTATCGATTGTTCAAAATTTTGTATGTTATGTTGTGTAATGTACACCCTAGTCTGTCTCCTGCTAAAGAAGGTAAAAGAAAGAGTCGACTGCGAGTCTATTAAATGAGTCGTTTGTAAAACAAATCCCAAGCCGTTTTGTTGTGAGGTCACTTTAAAAAGCTCCTAGTCTAAGTTATAGTCTTGTGAGGCTGTTGAAAAGATTATTTGTGCAGTAAGAGAGAGACGCCTAGGGTAGAGGCAAGGATACTCTGTCTGTGAAGTGTTAGTCCTCTAATTGTTTGGTATACGCAGATGAGCTTGTGACTCTCACTGGAGCGGGTAAACTGATGACTGAAAAAATTGTGACTATCTACACAGACGCCCGTTATTAGTTTGGGGTAGTAGATGATTTTTGGGGTGCTGGGGTTTGAATTTCTGTTTGTGCCCAAACTAATGAAAAAAGTCTTTGTTTCTCTGCGTGTAATCTGTTATCTGAAAATATCTGTTTCTGTAGGAAGAGTAGACACAGGAGACTGTGTGTAATCTGAAAATAACCATGATTCTTCTAACTCTTTACAGAGCATGTTCAGAAGCAGAGAAAGCTGGAGGAAATCTGGTTGCAGAATTAAAGATGGCATTTAGTTCAGTGTTGATGGCAAATGTTGTTTAGAGAAACATTTCTCCATCGACTATATTAAGTTGAAATCAGCTCAAGGAATTCCCAATCACCACTGAGGCTGGACGATGACACATCATGGGCCACAAAATAGATCTGTCGTGAAAAGATGTTATGGTGCATGCTGAACGTCTGTAAAATGAAGGATGTTGTCTTTAGTTCTATGATTGGATGATGTACCTCGATTAGTTGTTTGTATGAAAATCAGAGAGTGTAAATGTGATGTAATAATGTAAATTTGCTTGTTTTCATATTTTTGGAGAAGATATGCATTTTTACCTTAGTGAAGCGTTGTAAATAGATGTAGCGATTAGTTCTCAATGAACGATAATAATAATAATATAATATTAAACTTTATTTTATATAGTGCCTTTAAAAGGATATTCTCAAAGCGCTTTACACATAGTACAAAGTTAAAAAACAGTCAATACAAAATAAGAAGAGAAATAAAAATACAGATTACATATAAGCCAGTCTAAAGAAATAAGTTTTAAGAGAAACTTTAAAAGCACTAAGAGAGTTTGCATGCCTAATATCACAGGGGAGAGAGTTCCAGAGTTTTGGAGCAAAGGAAGAGGAAGCCCTGTCACCCATAGAGCGCATGCGAGTCGTGGGAACGGTCAGGAGGCCTAACTCTGAAGAACGGAGCTCACGCCTGGGAGTATAAACTGTTAAAAGCTCAGATAAATAGTGTGGGGCTAAGCCATGTAAGGCCTTATAAGTCAACATGAGAATTTTAAAATCTATACGAAACCTGATGGGAAGCCAATGTAGGGACTCCAAGATAGGAGTGATATGCTCTCGAGTTCTTGTCCTTGTTAGGATTCTGGCAGCTGAGTTTTGAACATATTGGAGTTTATTGAGGGTATTTTTCGATACTCCAGCGAGCAGGGCGTTGCAGTAATCAATGCGCGAAAAAACAAACGTATTGATCAGTTTTTCTGCAACATTAAAAGAAAGCATAGGACGAAGGCTTGCGATGTTTCGGAGATGAAAAAATGATGTTTTAACGGTATTCTGTACATGTGGATCAAATGTAAGGTGAGAATCAAATATCGCCCCCAGATTCTTCAGATTCCAGACAGAGCCATCAACACTGAGTGAAGGAAAACCAGCTTTGTGTATTTGATGGATAGAGCCAAGCAGCATGACCTCAGTCTTATCGCTGTTAAGACAGAGAACATTTTTTGACATCCATAATTTAATCTCCGATATGCAATGTTCGAGAAACGCCACTGCAGTGTGATCTTCAGGTTTTGAGTGAATGTAAATTTGAGTGTCATCTGCATAAAAGTGATACTTAAGACCAAGAGATTGCAAAAGATGACCAAGGGGAAAAATATACATACTAAAGAGTACAGGACTCAGAATAGATCCCTGGGGCACCCCAAATTTGACTGAGCCAATGTTAGACTTGTGCCCACCCATGGAAACGAACTGCCTACGGTCGGTGAGGTAGGACTTAAACCAGTCAAGAGCAGTACCAGTGATGCCAAACACAGATTCCATACGAGAGAGTAAAACAGAATGATCAACAGTGTCAAAGGCAGCACTGAGATCGAGAAGGATTAAAATTGACAGGCAGCCAGAATCCGCAGCAAGTAACAAGTCATTAGTAACCTTCACTAAGGCTGTTTCTGTGCTGTGAAATTTACGGAAACCAGACTGAAGGGGCTCAAACAAATTATTTATTGTTAGATGAGCATACAACTGAGATGCAACTGTACGTTCCATAATTTTTGCTAAAAAAGGAAGATTAGAAATCGGACGATAATTGTATAAATTGTCAAGATCAACGTTCGGCTTTTTAGGTACCGGAGTAAGCAGCTATTTTAAAAGCTGCTGGTACAACCGCTGAGGAAAGAGAGTCATTAACAATGCTCAGCACCACATCGCTTAAACAAGAAAAGCATGCTTTGAACAAACAAGTAGGAAGTGGGTCAGCTATGGAGGTGGTAGCCTTCATTTGTGAAACTTCTTTGCCCAGAGAGGTCAAATCAAGTATAGAGAAGTTTGAGAGAGGAGAACCAGAAAAGTGAAGGGTACAGAAAGCAGAGTCATCGATCACAGCAGTGTGACTCAAACTACGAGCCTTCTCGATCTTAGAACTGAAGAAATCAAGAAACCTATCACAAAGGTCAGCTGCAATGGGTGTATGGGAGGAACTGTCACCTTTTAAAAGTTTGTTTATAACATGAAACAATTGTCTGGGTTTGCTCTGGTTATTAATAATAATCTGAGAAAAGTACTGGGACCTAGCAGAAGCAATCTCAGCCTTATATTCATTTATGTTGTCCTTCCAAGCATGATGATGAACGTTCATACCAGAGAGACGCCACCTTCGCTCCATCTTACGACACATTGCCTTCTTGGAACGCAGCTCATCATTATACCAAGGGGCAGAGCGAACATATGAAACAGAGCGAGATTTCATAGGTGCGAATGAATCTAAACCAGACAAAAGAACTGAGTTTAACACAGAGACTTTGTCCTCCAAAGGGTCAGTAAAAGAGAAACACATTAAAGAGGACTCAATAAAAGCAGAAAAATCCTGGAGATCAATTGATTTCCAATTCCGATACTTTATAGTTTGGGATGTAGAGATTTTGGGATTTTCCAATTCCATATTAAAAAGGACTGCTAAATGGTCAGACAGACCTAGGTCTACGGTGAAAGGCTGGGACAAAAATGAGCCACTGAAGATAACTAAATCTAGGGTGTGACCCTTGTTGTGTGTAGAGAAATCCACCAGCTGTTTAAGATCAAAACACTCTAGTAAAGAAAGGAAGTCCTTTGTCATCGCAGAGTCTTTTTTGTCCACATGAATATTTAAGTCCCCTAGGATAAGAGTTTTCTCAAACTTAAGGCACAACATTGACAACAGGTCAGCAAATTCAGATAAGAAGGCCGCATTTGACTTAGGTGGTCTATAAACAGTAGCAATTACAATCGCACTGGGAGCAGAGACACTCAAAGCCAGACACTCAAAAGATTTAAACTGGGGGATAACTACTGGACTTAATGTTATATCTTGTTTAAACAAAACAATAATACCCCCTCCCCTACCAGACGAGCGAGGGGAATCAAATAAACCATAGCCAGTAGGTGTAAGTTCATTAAACAGAAGACGATCTGACTGGTTGTGCCAAGTTTCTGTAAGGCACACCAAGTCATGTCCTTTTTCAATGATAAGGTCAGATAAGATGAGGGATTTATTGTTCACAGAACGCGTGTTAAAAAGCGCAGATTTCACCACGCGCAGGATAGTAGAAAATTGTGACGACTTCTCAGTACGTTGAGGTCGCGGCAGTTTGTCAGCACACAGTGCTCGTTGAACATTGCGCTGAGATGACGACACACCGCTGTTATCCGATGAAAAGTCTGTTAGTGTAGAGGCTAGTGAAGACAGCTCTATGCGAGGCAGCGCTGACAAGTTATTTAAGTCTGCGCCCGCACTCAGCATTCGAAATACTGAACACTGGTATGCCGACACACATATGTTATCCACTGAAGAAGGAGAAAATCTGCGCTTTGACGCACGATGAATGTAGCACGGGGGTCGCAAAACACAGACATTACGTCACAGTTCGTATATGTCATTTGGCAGATAATAGTTTCTCTTTAAGTTCAGCAGATTACAAGCAGTGTACCTTACAGCCATGGAAACCAGAGAGCTGTTGCCCAGAGCGTCTTGAACCCAGCCGTAGGATGCACAATCTGTAAACAATCCAATGATCCGGCGGTTATAGCTCTGTGATAAAACCAATAATCCAAGGGTTAAAATGGCGTACAGCATCACGTAGGTGCAGGGGAAACCCAGGCACTTTCCAAAGCTCCAAAAAGCCACACCTGTGATTTGCAGAAATAAAACAACGATAAAACAAGTGTAGGTTGAGAGGAGCGGCAGCCAAGACGCTCCAGCGTTCCCGTCTCACTGGAAGTCTTGCATTGAATGATGAAGAGGGGGGAATTTTGAGTTTCTGTATAATTTCCATATGATTTTACTTATATGTTTATGGTTAAATGATTTAGTTCTTTTCTCAAAAGTGCTCAAGTATGCATTCTTAGGCTGACAAGTGGAAAAACGTGGAAGAAGTGATAGAGATGTTCCTAATATGGTAAAAGGACAGAGGTTAGAGATATAAAAGTGAGGGGAAGCTTTCGTTTTCTGTCTTACACGCTCTGCAGCTACTCGTTGACTGTTTGACTAGACTTTCGAAAGACAATTGGATGTGTTGATCTCTTATGCAGTAAGAGTCAGTGTTGATTTTTGCCACAACGCTGGACAGCATCATGTCGAGAAGATGCTGTGCTCTACAATGTGAAGGAAATCACAGGGTTTTTCAGTCAGAATCGACTGCTTCTTCAGCATAAATGCATTCAAAGAGAAATTTGGTTGTTATTGAAGGATGGGTCAGTACCCGGTTTATTTGGACCAGCTTCTTCCTTCTCTGAATCACAACCCGTAAGTGTGATTAATAATTGCTGCTATTATGTTCAGTGTAGTTTCACAGTACAGATTTAGTTGTGTGTGTTGTGTACGCTCTGCGCAGCTCGTAGGTCTCTGGCTAACCGCAATGTGTGTTTGCTTGCAGTCGTCTAGAAACGTGTCAAATGATTGTCATTGGTATTACTTGGAGTTATGATAAAGAATAGTGCAATATGTTAGTGTACAACTGCAGTGCTTTTTCAAAATGTTTCTGCGTTGGGCTAATGCATATATACCATGACTGTGTGTTTGTTTTATGGTGCGTCTCTACACATCTTTACCTTATATTTATTACTCTCAGGTTAGGTAAGTAAGTCAAATCTGATCTAAATTTTAAAATAAAAAAGCATTTTAAAATACTTACAATATTGTTTACACGTTTTTCCAACAAGGTATCTCTTTAGATTTTTTTAATATAAAAAAGCTATCAATAAAAATGTATTTTCTTCTTAAAGCTCTGTTGTGTTGTCATTATTATTCTTTATAAGCAGAAGAGGTACAACTAGCTCAGAAAAGCTGCATTTTTTCCTGATAAAGCAGGATGTGTCTGATAATCATCAGTGTTTACCACACTGCGCTGTGGGCTAGCTTCACTAACATAAACAAAACTGATTATTTCCTCTCCGAGTCTTTATTTTTAGAACCATCATTACTGTAATGCAATGTAAGGGACACAAGCACTGTATGCTGTACTCCATGTTAAAGGATTAATACACTTTTAAATGAACTTTTCCTGATAATTTACTCACCCCCATGTCATCCAAGATGTTCATGTCCTTCTTTCGTCAGTCGAAAAGAAATGAAGGTTTTGGTTTCCTTTGTGTAGATCAGGTTTGTCTAAGAAATTAAACGCACTGGCAAAAAACAAGGAATGTGGATTATTGAGGAATATTGTTTACTGGTGCGCCACTTCCTCCGCATCAGGACAAGAGCAGTAACAGCGGTCGTGAATCAGTGGGTTTTCAGTAGTTTTTGTATTTTCATTTATCAATTTGCTAATTTTCATAAAAGATGAAGAAGACAGGGTGGACAAAGACTTTAATTGGTGAAGAAAACAGAAACATCAGAGAAACAACAGGAACAAGAAGAAACCCTTAAGCAATATATGATACTCTAAATATGAAACTAAAACTGCTCACTTGATAAAACCGTGGCTTCATTCATAACGAATCGGCGCTTTGTGTTGCTCATAGACGCACAACAGTTCTGCTGTGGCTTTGTTTGGAACTATTTTTGTTGGCAAAATAGAACAAAAACTGACAATATTGACAATATGTGTTTAACGAGTTCGTTTAACGAGTTTGTTAAATATAGGATGTGATTACATAGGGCAAGATACCTGAGATGAAGGTGGAGTTTGGGGAGGTGGAGGGATGCTGGAACAGCTGAGACTGAAGAGAGGTAAGCAGCTGCTTATATACTCTGGCTGTTGATTGGAAGATTAGATGGGCTCGCTCCTCCCTAAATTACGTTTAGGAACTTCACTTATTTTACTGTTGTATACAATATAACACATTTGCAAATGTGTTCCTGCAGATATTCAGGAAAATGACACTTTTTCTAGTGTGACTGCTTAACTATATCATATGATATATGAAGATAAAACCCATTCGGGGCATTTTTTATCATCCTTTTGAATTTTAGGCACATTCTAACTACATTCTAACAGGCTACATCACACAACGAGTCGTTTTCTTATACATCACTATGCTATGTTAGATGCTGTACAAGTCTGGACCGGATGCGCTAAATGCGTTAATTTTTTTTAACGTGTTTTTCCCCTGTAATTATCGCATTAAATCGACAGCCCTAGTGAAAACATTATTATAATGTGGCAAAAAACATGTACATGTCATGTTTTTGCATTTAATATTATTATGAAAATAGAATATAAATGATCAAAATGACTTGTTTTATCAAATAACTTGTCAAGGACAATAAGAACACTCAAAAGGTTTTTGAATTTTATGTCATTTGTTCACTTTTTACACTCACTGAAGTTAGCTGAGCAGTGTCTGGGACATGCCATAATCACAGACATCCAATCAGAGTGTGGCAAGGGGGGCGTGGCTCAGCGAAGTCTGCAATGGGAGAGAGAGGCAGGAGACGAGCGGTGTGTAAGCAGGTCAAGTGCAAATGATAAACATCCGTGTCTCGTTTCAGTAATTGGTGTGGAGAGACTGGTTAAAAGCCACCAGGAAAGGGAGAGCTGGAGAGAGACACTGACTGGGAACTCGTGCTATGGGAGAGACTGTTCGTCAGAGCTGGAGTGATATGCTGACTTATTTTGAGTTATTTTGCTGGTAGAAAGCACAGTGAACACCCTTTTTGTTTGTATGAGAAAACTGTCAATAAAATACGAGTCCCAGTCACGCCGACCTTCCAACACTTTGGGTTGTACCAATAAGGATTACATTAAGCAAAGTTTAACGCTAATCAAGGATCTGGGTTTTATTTTAAATCGAGTTGTGTTGCACCACTGTGACACTGTCACATAAGACACGTGTTTTACCTGCTCAATATATATAACATGATGGTTTTATGTATTTTTGAGTTTTAATTGGGTTACATGTTGTCTTAGCCATTTTATTTCTCTTACTTATTTTAATGTGTGTATGTCTTTAAATGTGTATGGGTCTGCCTGTCATGTGACTGATCACATGACAGGAAAAAGGAAGTAAGCCAGTATAAAGGAGGCAGCATGACAAACAATCACCCCCTCATTACAAACATGATCACCTGCTAGCTGGACTGTGGAGTTTCATTTTACGGACTTACCTTTCCAGTAGTGATGTCCAAATGAAGCAACGAATCAGTATTGAACCACTTCATCAATTGTTTTGAAAATGGGTTCATTCATTCAAAGCTTCGTTTCAGTGACATCTAGTGGCGAAATTGTAGATAGCAATATAATGTCTATATAAGTATAACTAGGGTTTGTGTGAATGATGTAAATAAACCAGCCACAAAATAAATAAGCCAGGTGCAGTAGGATAACCAAGGTATAATAAAGCACCTTATTAGGACTGATCAGATAAAAATGTTCCCACATTGGAGAACAGGTTCTCTTCCTAGCTGGCTCCATGATGATGATCAAACAATGCAGTGATAATAACAACTATGCAAACTCCTAATACAACAAACCCACATCTTGTGCATCATTTTGGGTGTCTATATAGTCCTATTACGCACCTAAAAAGCTGCTGAAGCGTGCGTGCAACAAAGTCTCGCGTCATGAAGCCTCTCGCGATGCGAAGCAGTATCGACTGGTCTGAACCACTCACGTGATTCACTTAGAGAACTGAAGCAGTTGCTGCTTCGGACGTCATCGGTCACGTGTGTTTTTCCGCACCAAAGCAAGCTCCGAAGCAGTAGTTCAAGAAAAATGCTGCTCCGAGTTCGAAGCTTGTGTCGGAGCGTCGGTGTCAGACGGTCATCACTACTTTCCAGCAAACCACATCACTTTTCCATTGGATTATCACTTTCAGGACTTTGTATATACACCGGTGGACACTTTCACATTGGGACTTTCAGCACACTACTAGGACTCTTAAGGACTGTTTTAGGGTATGGTACAAACGGACTCCACGCTTTTAAACAACCTACGTTTTTCTAGTTTTATTGTGTTTTTTAAGTTCCATGTGGAAATTGTAAATACACTTTATTTATTCATCTCTGTCGTCTGTCTCATCTTTTTAAACACTCATAACATCTCACACAGTTTAATCAGCTTCAAATTGTTGAACACGATCCCAGATGAGAAATAAGGGTCTTATCTAGTGAAACCATCGCTCATTTTCTGAAAAAAATTGAAAATTATATAAGTTTTAACCAGAAATGCTCATCTTGAACTAGTTGACACTGCTAAGTGTATTACTGCCCTCCACAGGTCAACGTCTGAACTAATTATTATATGCAATATTCTAGTTCAGTAGTTTATAACGATTAGTTCAAACTTTGGCCTGTGGAGGGCAGTAATACACTTAGCAGTGTCAACACTCACGGAATTCTGAAGCTGCCGTGAAACTAATTTTGACCTTCAACTGTTTGGTGCCCATTGAAGTCTACTATATGGAGAATAATCCTGGAATGTTTTCATCAAAAACCTTCATTTCTTTTCAACTGAAGAAAAAAAGACATGAACATCTTGGATGACATGGGGGTGAGTAAATTATCACAAAAAGTTTATTTAAAAGTGGACTAATCCTTTAAAGTCCATTAATGTACTAAAAGAGTGATATTAAAAGATCAAATTCAGTTCATCCCTTTTTGATGATGCATACTATATACAGGCGAGCAGATGAGCCCAGCCGGTGGTGCGTTCCCTTCAGGGCGTGACGACACGTGAAAACTATCAGTTGTTTATTACTGACCGCACTCCCTCCCATTCCGTCACTTCCGGTTTGGCATTTTTCAGGAAGTAAAATATTCTCACAAAAAAAATGACTCCAGAAGCCTAAGTAGCATATTTATGTGTATTTTAAAGAAAATCTAATTCCTACATTATTTTTCTATAGGGTGATATCAGCTAAATTGGGCCACTTTTTGGTAAATCGCTTGGGACAATAATACAATACCATATATGCCTTTTCCATGTGTTTTTATGATTAATAATTAGTGTTTTTGATAATTTTGTGTTGAAATTATGTAATAAAATATAATTATTTAGGCCCTACAGTTCTTGAAAAATCAGCTGTGCCAACTTTTTTTTTTGCATGAGCAGTTTCAGGTAAAATGGGCCAGTCAAACTGCGTAATTTATCATCAATTTTACTTTTAAAACACAATTGCTTATACAGCCACATAACATTTAAACTGCATTAAACAAACATATTCATACGTGACATTAAAAAAAGAAACACATTTTCACATATTCAAATGTGTATGTAAAAAAAGTCCATTTTGGAACAGCATAGATCAGTGAACTGGTGTGTGTGTGTGTGTGTGTATGTGTACAACACATTTAGAGCAAAATGTGCAAATGACAAATTCACATTCAAAATTGAAAACTGATATCACTAGTGTGTGTGTGATGAAAACGTTTTTCAAACACAGTCTTGGCAAATGAAGCCATCGTCATCACAGCTCTCATGAAACCAGGCAGAACATGGATCACATTTGACCCATTCCTCAGTAGCCTTAGGGTCATTTGGGTCACCATAGTGGGTGTTGCAGGTGATTTGCTTCTCTTGTCCTGCTTTTTTTCCCTTTTGGTTGCTTGCTTGGCTGGCTGCTTGCTGGATGATGTTTTTGTTTTAATATATTCAGTGTGTTGCTCACGTGTGAGGTTATATGATGGTGGCCCTCTCCCTTTGCGACACTGAGATCAAGTCCGATCTCACAGACTGAACAGAAAGAAAATAACAAAAAGAGCCTTTGTTATTGCAAGAAATAGGATAATTATTTGGTGTACATTTTTCATGATTAGGGACTAAATTGTATGTGTGTGTGTGAATGTGTATGTTTGCATGAGCTTGCATGTGTAACAGGTCATGTAGCCTAAGTTTGAAAGTAGTATAAAATATCACTTACTGTGGAGGTGGAAGGTCCCTCATCCTGGGAGTGGGTTTCGTCCTGTGGTGTGAACTTCAGAGCCACCAGAAAAGGCCTCCAGGAAGGAAGCAGCAGCTTCAGGAAAGAGTTTGACAAAACTCGGGAGGAGCGTGAGGAAGTTCCTGGTGCAGCAAGCAGCTCCAGCACTGCTGTCCAAGTTCATGGCTTTTTTACAGAGGAAACGATTCCTGCCACACAAAACCCATACAAATACTGGCGAGTCAACCATCAGCGTTTTCCCGGGAAGCGAAACAGGCTGACAGCCGAGAGAGCAGAAATGCTTGCTTTCCTAATCAAGAACCTGCCAGATGTGCTTAAGCCTGAGTTTGAGAAGCTTGAGAAATCTTATTCTGCTTGAGCAGGTCACTCCACAAGTTCACAAATCTGCAAAATCTTCAAATGTGAAATGCTCTTGCTCTCTGTTACTGAATAGGCATCAATCCACGGGCCTACTGTCTCTGGTTTATTTCGTTTTTTTACCCATCTAGTGAAGCTATTGGTTTATTCAGCTGCTTTTTCTGTATGAATGTTGGATGTTAAGTAAGTTCCTTCCTATTTGCACTAAACCGTTACAAAGAGCTGACTGAATGTTCATTTTAAATGTGTACCAAGCTTTTGTTTCTTTAGTTTTACAGCTCCTTTATTGTTTATATTACATTGGTTTTTACATTTCTATTTTCATAGACTAAAATTATAAAGATATTTTGTTTCTGTTGTTTATTTATACATGCTGTTTTGTTTTACCAAGCTAGTGAAGCTGTTATTTTTTTTCAGTTTTCCTATATTGTTTTTATATTATGGTTTTTAATTTTTTTGCAGTTTGCACTGACCAAATCATTACGAAGGGATTTTGTTTCTGTTTTCATGTTCCTTTTCTACTAAGCTAGTGAAGCTATTGATATATTCAGATGCTTTTGTAGTAGATGTTGAATTCCTCTGCACTAAACCATTACAAAGAGCCGACTCCTGTTGTGAATTTGCACCAAGCTATTGGTTTATTTACAGCTGTTGCACTGGTGGACAATCATTTAATAAATCAGAATCAGAATGAGCTTTATTCGCCTGGTGTGCACAAACACAAGGAATTTGTTGTGGTTTTCTTAGAGAAGCTCTTGGTACTCACATATATATGACATGAGAAGAGAAAGAACATTTAAATAAGTAAAACTAAGAATATAAATAAGTATAAACAATGTGGTATACATCTGGAACAGAAGACATACAGATTTGTATTGTCTATAGAGCAGGATGAATAGAATATATTTATTTAAACTCATTTTTACTCTCTCTCAACTGATTTGTTTTAAGTTAGGAGAGTAATGTATAAGTCAAGCCTGATGCCTTGCACAAAACAATGATCCAGGTCTCTTTCACACAGTTTAGTAGGTAATTCAGCACTCTTTTATATTTTAGTATTGGATCAGTATTGGCCGATACTGAAATCCAGGTATCGGATCGGGATCGGTGCATCTCTAGCCGCAAGTGTAAAATTTGGCCCAGAATAATAGTAATTTGTCTGAACTCTTGAGGCAAATAATGTGGTCTGAATGAAACCGATAATCGGCTGAGCAGTAGTTTCCACGTACCCTAGTATTGGTTGCCCAGCTGTCGTTGACAAACACCTTTTAAATGATTTCTGGCTGTCGCAGTCCAGTCGAATTAACGAATATGCCTCGAGGTTTATGTCATCAGTCTCCTCCATTAACCATATTTCAGTAATGCAAAACAAGTTCGTTCTCTTGAAGTCTCGGTTATATTTCATTAATGCTGCAAGTTCAGACATCTTATTTTTAACTGAACAGGCATTCGTTAGAGTAATTGTGGATAAAGGATAACGGCTGCCTCATCGTTGATTACGAATTCGCCCTCTATTACCTCTTTCTCGTTCTCCTCTTCCTGTTGTTTGTGGAGATTACTTTTAAGCTTTTACTCAAGTAACATTTTAAACAGTGACTTTAACTTCTACCAAAGTCATTTTCTGGTAAGATATCTATACTTTTACTCAAGTATGGTTTTTGAGTACTTTATACACACCACTGGAGGGAGTTCAAGCTCCCTAGACCGTAACCAGTTCTGCTTATATCCTCTCCAAAAAGATTGCACCAAATCACAACAAAAGGACACATGCTCTACATTTTCAATATTTGTTTCACAAAAAAAAAAAAAAAAAAAAATTACATCAAAATTAAATTTCAATCTTAAAAATTCATTGGTAAAATCTCATTTAAAATGTTGAAGTTCACCTCTTTAGCTTTAGGAGGGAGGGGAAAAGACAGATCATTTTCTTTTCTTTTTTTTCGGAGGTATCAAAATCCTTAAACGTAATCCTGTTTAATAGGGTTTGGATAATATGCATGTAAAATTAATTTTCTAATGCATTTTTTGCCACAAAAATCACCACCTTCTAAGGAGAGCTGCCTCAATCCTGGGGAGACTTTGGTTAAAGAAGACATTTTGTTCTCCATTCATCTTAGAACAACTGGAATGGCTCTAATCATTCTATTGTCAATATTATCAGGACACTGCAGCTGGAATTTCTCACAAAATTCTCTATACAGTAACAGATTTCCATTATCATCTAAGAAATGGGCAACCGCCCAAATCCCTTTGGATTTCCATCTCTCAAGATATACAGATTTTCTGCAACTAAGTAAGTAAAGTTGTGCAGGGCTGTGTGTGACGTCATCATCACTGTCACAGTTGAATTTCAGTCTCCTCTCTCGTCTCTGCCAGCTCTAGATGTGCGCGCACGAGTGTAAGTTCATTTATCTCTATGTTTCTCTCTTGTTCTGTCATATACTAACACTTTAATGTCGCAACTTCAGTTACTCAGTCTATCTCGTGAGTGATGGGCTCATTCATGTGTTTAGCGCCGTGAGGTGAATCTTTGTCACTCTCCAGACTCTCTTATCCTGATGGTTGGGACTCATAATGCACATTTCCACACATGATATAAGCAGCTAATCGCGCTTCTGTGGGCGGAGGAAACAGAATTAAACTATGAATGTGAAGGATGATGTTTTATAATGCGAGTAAAGTACAATATGCCTCATTTACATGATAAATAACAGCATCCAAATACGAATATGGAAACATCTGGACTCGTGTCGAATGAGAGATGTTGCTTCAGTTTCGTGAATTTAGCCTAAATACTGTTTTCATGTGATTTCATGTGATTTCATGTGGAGTGAGGGGAGCTAAAATAGCCTATTGATGTGTGTTTAAAATGTTTGTAAACATTTTGCTTTGTTTACGGGTATTTTACATTATTTTTTAATGTACACTCTAAAAAATGTTGGGTTTTCACAGTACATTTTAAAATCTAAATTCAGTTTTAACCTGCCTACAGATACTACTATTATTATTATTACTACAACAACTTCTTACATACATTAAGTATATATACAGTTAAATTACAAACAGTGTTAAAAACCAACACTGTATACAAAAAAAGCAACTCACAGTATCAGTCTAGCAATGAGGAGTGTGTGTGTGTGTGTGTGTGTGTGTGTGTGTGTGTGTGTGAGTGTGTGTGATAGATAACGTTATCTGCTGAAGCTAACGGCAGCACAGAGCCCAAGTTAAACAATCATTTCTTCACTTCAATACAAGTTACAGCAAAACAAAGCCTGAATGTACATCAGAGGGCATGTTGAAAAATACAGTACAACTTACAATCATGTACCAGAACTTTTGCACCATTAATGTGAAATTACAACCTATGCAATGCCACTGAAACAAATAACTTTAGAATTAACTAATCATCAAGCTGAATATTTATGAATATCACGAATATCATATTTAATATGTTGATTTCGCAGGTAGTATAAGACTGGATTTAGATTTTTACAAATGTACTGTAAGGGAATACAAATATGTTTTATGTTTTAAAAGCTTTCACAATTATGACAATATGACATGTTATTGGTGAGTTTATAATTTAATACATTTCTCATGATGTAAAAATTGTTATTACATTATAAGCTCAAGATTAGAAAAATATTACATTATGAGCATTTTATTACAATAATAATGTAAGACATTATGTGCAGTTATTACATTGAGTTTTTAGTCTAAAATGAAGGGCTAGTAGGATTGTAATGAGTCAGGGCTCAACGCTAAAGAGTTTTTCAAATTTTTACTTGCACCGCCAAAATTTTCACTGGCCCCACAACAAAAAATTAATAAAGTACAAGAAAAGAAAATGGGCCTATAAAATAAGCCTAGTTATTGTTTTCGTTGTCTTTGTTACATTTAACCTTAATAAATAAGGTTATGACACCAAAAGCTACTAAATTAACTCACTTAAATTTTAAATATTGTTAGACAAATAAACAGTAAGTAATAAAATAGTAGCAAATAATCAAATTATGAGCAATAACACAAATAAATACAACAACAAACATTTAAATGAAATAAACGGTGCTTTTCAAGTTTTTCATGTAGGTTTAAACAGGAGATTTTCAGGTTCAGAAATTGTAATCTAATGTATAGCCTAACTATTAAACTTTATTAACGTTAATCAGTCAACAGTAGTTACAGATGCATAAATAATGTTTTGAAATGTTGGAAATATAAAATGTTAAATACTGTTATTTGAAATTATTTATAAAATGTAGACATTTCAAATGTGAAATTATACCCGCCAGTAGGTGGCAGCGAATCACTGTAAATCAGCGAATCATTGAGATTCAACCGATTCATTCAAGCGGCTGATTCATTCAGGAAGAGTTGCTCAGAGACGCACAACTATTCTGTGTGGACTATTTTTGTTGGCAAAATAGAGTGAAACAGGTGATGACTAAAATGTAAGTCACATAATGGTAATTAATATGATTAGCCCTATGCTTGTCTATGTTATCAAACAGCTAATAATGTGTTGCAAATGTTACACACACCATGTTCATATTCACGAGTCAGACAGCTGCCTTCTAACAATCGGTATCCTTACAAATGCTTTGAATATAGGCATATAGTTCATCATAACATTGTAATACACATCATACAACCACCATATTGCTGAATATACACGATTTTCATATCAACAGAAAAATATACCAGGATAACCTTCTTTTGAGACTCTTGCGCGGTCAGTTAATGATATGCTAAACCCCACCGGCACGTTGACTTGATTGGCTACAAGGTAGTTTGTGACGGCAGAAACACCAGCGATTTCAAACACCGGGTTTGAGACTGTCTTTGGTTTACTGCAGTTTTAAAGAGAAAATACCCGGCAATGGTGCTGACTTATGAATTTGCATATGGTTTGTCTTAAAGCATGTTAAAAACACCAGACAGACATATAAACAACATTAAAAACTTGATTTTCACCACAGGGGGTCTTTAATAGGCTAAATCATGCAGTGAAAGTGTACATTCTAAAGGCCTGTACACACCGGGGCGAATATCGCGCACGTTTAACGCCTCGTGACTAAACAAAGGGCGCCAATGTGAGTGTGAACACCGTCGCGAAAAACGCGAGGCGTAAAAGCGTAATTTTTTTTAAAACGTTATATGTTGTAAATAGCGACTATGCTATGAAGGATGACAGGATATTTCTTTTAACTGTATCACTCATTTGTGGTCACGTCATTCATATAGCGCG
Source organism: Megalobrama amblycephala (assembly GCF_018812025.1). Classification (NCBI taxonomy): domain Eukaryota; kingdom Metazoa; phylum Chordata; class Actinopteri; order Cypriniformes; family Xenocyprididae; genus Megalobrama; species Megalobrama amblycephala. The sequence continues at coordinate 21,349,226 of NC_063057.1, read as the reverse complement.
TTTAGCAAGCTTCAGAGAAACTTTCAGCCAGGTAACACACAAATGATCCATCCTGAGTGGAAACATCACTACCATGATCACTACACGCATTCTAGCAGCACGGCATGGCCAGTATTTGCACATGATGTCGGCACAAAAGAAAGTAGCATTTTCTGTGCAGAGCTCTTTCTGCAGTACAAAGGGTAAGCATAGATCTCTCCTCTGGACATATTGAGTGCCCTCAAAAGAGCACATGCCTACAGACTGCGACTTCAATTCCCTCTTCATCCAGCTTACTGCTGGTCTTGCAGGAAAACTCTTTCGCAGCAGCAAACTCTGCAGATCCACAAAAACCTTTGCCTCCCAACTACATGAAATACAAGATACGAAGGAAAACACTGCATTTGGGATAGAGAGGAAAAAAACTTACAGGCATGATTCATTCGTGTAAACATGACTTTGTGAAATCACTGGATACAATTTTGCACACACACACACACACACACACACACACACACACACACACACAAAATCATGTACTTGCAAGCAATCTGATGGCAAGTATAGTAAACTTACATGTTGCACTTTTTTGCAGATGTACTGAACAAAAGAGGAATGTTTGCAAAGAAACAACCCTTCAAAGTAGCCAGAGTCCTCTGAACTATTAAAACAAAATTACATGTATTTTTTTAGATCAGGTTTGTAAACGACAATCAACACACACACACACACACTATATTATATTATGTTATATCATACAGTCCCACTTTATATCAAGTGGCCTTAACTACTATGTACTTACATCAAAAAAAATAAGTACAATGTACTTATTGTGTTCACACTGATTTGCAAAACACTTTTGCTGCTATTGAGGTGGGATACGGGTAAGTTTAGGGAAAGCTTTGGTGGTATGGGTAGGTTTAAGGGCAGCGGTAAGGTGTAAGGGTCGGTGTATGCTGGGAAATTTCTCATACCCCTTCGTTCGAAGTGTGGTCCCAAAAAATCTTTGCTTGAAGGGCTATCGGGCCCTTTCCCTTACCTCTACCACTCCAGGCAATCGAGACACCCCTGCCCCTTCAGGTGAACGTGCAAAACGAAGGGGTAGGGGAAAAGAGAAGGGGTACGGGGTAGAAATAGGATTGGGCCTAAATATGCATGTGCACTAGTCTACTAGACTGCATCACATAGTGTATGCGTGGACTCAATGGTGGGGCTGTGCAATATGGACAAAATAATCATATTGCGATTTTTTTTTTTTTTTTTTTTTTTTTTTAAGAATATTGCAATTTTATTTTCAATTTTGGCTACCGTTTTGCTTTTTCAAATATGCTACATTCTGAATGCATTCAGTGCATAACAAATGCATAACGAAACATTTCACAATTAAATAACAGTATTAACAGCTGATAAACAGAGATGGCATCTTTTGGTATCTTTTGTCGAGTGTATTAGTCTTCAGAAGTCGTCTTTACTGACGATGTCCACAGGCACCATGTCTTTACATATATATATGCTGTTTTGATCCTTTCTCATGAGGCGTGATGCTTGCAAATGCTTGAATGATGGATACTTGTTCAGTCGGTTCAGGCTGGCTTTGAGGTGTGCTTTTGTTAGCTTCGATGGACTTTGTCGAAAATGCATTGATCATACAGTTTATGGCGCTGTTTTAAGTGCTGGGACAGGTGTGTTGTATTGCCCCATTTCGTTGCAAAAATCTCACTGGTCTTGGAAATTACCTTGCCCTCAGACACATCCTCTCTCCTGAATCCAAAATGCTCCAAAACATTCTGAATTAAAATTTAAATAAATTAACAAATAAAATGGCAGTCTTATGCGATTTAGAAATTGCATGTGCTCAAATTGCGACTGTGATTAATTGCACAGCCCTACTCAATGGGTGTGTTTTTGTTTGTTTTTTGTAAAGTGAGGGACATATTCTATAATGTCAGACCATTAAATCAACAATTACGATGTCATAGATGATATATATCGCACACCCTACAGCACTGGCCCGATCGGGCAAGTGACCTTTCCGTCTACTGTCCCGAGTGTTGTTCACGCTGGCCCCGGGCCATCAGGAAGTCTTAATTGTCGAGAAAATGTGTGGTTGGAAATGCTGTTAGTGAGGCTGCTTAATACTGTACATTTATAGCAGCTGCTCTCTCTGGATCAGCGGCAGCGCAAATGCAGATTTGAATGAACATACTTTCAAAGGTCAATGCTGTCGTGTAAAGCTCTTATATAGGGATGTGACTCAGGCTGTTCAACACACCACAGCGTCACCCAAATAAAATACAATAATCTGGGGCAAATATATGTGCATACTGACTTCACCATAGGCTGGAAGATTGTGTATTGTGCATACTTCAGTAACAAGTTTGTTTTTGTGGCTTGAATAAAGTCTTTGCTAAATATTCATATAGAGAAATAATAATATAGATCACCTTTTTCTCTTTCCGTTTGTGCTGTTTTTTTGTTTGTTTTTTCAAATACCTTAAATTAAACTTATTGATGTCACTTTGCTCATTCTTAAAGTGAACTATTGCCTGTTTTGGACTGCCTTGAGAACATGAGTACAGAATGGAACAACCGATAAACCTGCCTGTGAGATGTCTGAGGTGTGACGCTTCCTGTCTGGGTAACGCTCCACTTTTTACAACCCCTTCTCATAAATGCTGCATGTCCAAGACTTCTGTGCAAAAGCGCCATCGCCTCTTTATTGCTATGCACAGTTAAACTCATTGGCTTTTATAGAAAAAACATATTCCATCAATTTTTACGTGAAGGGCATAGTTATTTTATTATCATGAAATGATATGCTGGGGTATTGTCATCATGACAATATTTTGGAGCATGATTTTCATTATTATTATTGGATACCTTTGGAGTAAGAATGGGTTGGCTTATTTGAATGGATGTCAATGGTCAAGGCTTTAATATCTTTAAGATCACTTTTTGAACTGACAGGCTGTCCACTTATCTTCAACATGTTTACCATTAAACAGTCCTCTGTAGGGCTGCGTAAAAATATTGATTTCTCGATTTTAATCGATTCTCATTTTTACAAACTGATATCGATTCTTAAATCCCAAGAATCGATTAGTCTAGTCTGTTTTCAGTTGATGAATGAGCAGAATATGTAGCGCCTCCCATCCAATAAATCGCAATAAACTTTGTGCTTTGTTACTTTTGATATGAAGCAAAGTCTCAGATTTCAAATGACGTCCATCTTATTATGAGATTCAAAAAATAAATACCGTTTTGGCGCTGTTTAATGTGGCGTGACAGATCGCTTTAGCGCCTCAGTTAAAGAGAAGCATGTGATCATCCTCTTCTCTGCTTTAATATCAGTTACAGCGTGAAATAATCATGCATGAACATCTGAAGGTATGTTAAAATATACAGTACAACAACAAAGGACGTGTTCTGTACCGCTCTGCTGTTATTGTCAAAATTTCGTTAAAAACCTCTCTTTTGCAACAAAGTGGCGCGTTAATACACTCGTGTGGATAGAATTATGCCTAAAGCAGCAAAAGCAAGCCAAGAAGCAAGCGAAAAATCAAAACAACCCAAGCTGACGGACTATCATCTTCGTGGTGAAGTGCAGAAGGCTAATGCTAATGCTAACTCGAGCCCTTGCTCTAATGCTAGCTCTGTTCTAATGGCGGCGTCTGATGGAGAAGATAAACAGAAAACCCAAAACAGCAAGTTAGACGAAATACTGTCCACTGTCAACTCCATGAAAATGGATTTTTCCTCTAGATTTGACAAAGTGGTGGAATCCATTGATGGTTTGAGGAAAGAGATAAATGACTGTATCCGGCGAGTATCACAAACGGAAAGACGTGATAGAAATCCTACGTGCTAAAGTGAACACACTGGAATCCAATGAGAAAGTACTGGAAGACAAAGTTATGGACCTCGAGGCAAGATCTAGACGAAACAATCTAAGACTGGTCAACCTGCCGGAGGGAGCTGAAGGACAGGACCCATGTGTGTTTTTAGAGAGGTGGTTACCGGAGATGCTCGGCACAGGGGCAGTTGTCATAGAACGAGCGCACCGTGTTGGACCTAGGAGGGACAGCAACACACCACCTCGCACTCTCATAATGAGATTCCTCAACTACAAGGATAAACAGGTGATTTTTGCAGCAGCACGAGCAAAAAATGACATTCGGTTCCAAAATCAACAGGTACGGATATACCCGGATACAGCAGCTGGACTACATCAACTACGGAAGCAGTTTGATTCGGTTCGAGCGGAGTTACGCAAACTGGGACTGCGGCACGGAGTGGCTCATCCGGCCAAACTATTGGTGACTTATAAGGGTCAGACTCACTCCTTCACAACAGCAGCGACGGCACGAGAGTTTGTGAAGAAAGTTCAGAAGGCAGCAGAAGAGGATGAATCACTGCCAGCCTTGGACTAAACCACACTCTCTCTTTATTTTCTTATCAGTGAGAAACTTCCAGATACGCTGTGCGGTAAACACCTGTCTTTGTTTAGATTTTTGATATTGAGTTAATTCGAAATGTCTAAGTTTTGAAGTGTCCAGTTTTATTGGTGCATTTCTTTTTTTCTTTTTTTTTTTCCCACAAGGAAAGGGTGATTGAATATGGAGGCGCACTTATTGTGCGTTATAAAAAGAGCACAAAGGGTGTAAACTTGCAGTGAAACAAGAGTGGTTAATTGATTGTTAATAATAGTGAACAGCATCGGTAGTAAGGGTTTTGGTTTGGCTAGAGAAGAGTGGTTAGGCTGCTCCTCAATGGGTATGGAGTGGTCACATGCGATAGCGGGAGACGTACTGTCGAGGGAGGGATACGGGGACGTAACGAGGGGTAGTTCGCGTTCATGGTGTTGGATATATGTTCTCATATCCGGGTTGGTTACGCTTCTCTATGGAAAAATCCTATCTTATGAGGTAAATACTTATTTCCTGATTTTACAGTTTTAATATATCTCAAATGTTACAAACATTGAACCTGAAGTTTGTTACGTGGAACTGCAGGGGCCTACAACGTGTTAAGAAGATTAAACAAGTTATGACAAAATTAAAAGACATGGACTCTAAGATAATATTTCTGCAAGAGACACACCTTGTGGAGGAGGATGAGAGAAGGGTTAGGAGGAGGTGGCGGGGTAGTGTATTTACGGCAGCATTCACATCTAGAGCAAGAGGAGTTATGACTCTGATCCATGATTCCATTCCATTTCATGTAAAAAATGTTATTAAAGATAAGAAGGGCAGATATTTAATAGTTCAGGGATCTTTATTATTAGAGAACTTAAACTTGGTTAATGTATACAAACCAAAGCCTATTCATGCTATTCGGCAACATTTCAGACATACTCGAGAATAGATTATTTCTTAATTTCATCAGAATTACTATCCAAAATCCAAGATTGCTTATACGACAGCATAGTAGTCTCAGATCATGCACCCTGTTGTCTTATATATAGAGACGACAAACTTACATGTGATCCACCTAGATGGCGCTTTCAGCATAAATGGCTGCAGGATGAAGAGTTTGTTAAGTATATTGGACATCAGATTGAAGAATTTTTTCAAATAAATACAAAATAAACGTCAGAGTGCGTGAGATGGGATGCTTTTAAAGCGTTTCTTAGGGGGCATATTATTAGCTACACGGGCAATAAATCTAAGAATAGGTTAGAATAGGGATAGGTTGGAATTAGAAACTAAAATCAGGACCATTCAGGAAAGGGTTTATCAAACAAATGACACAGATTTGAAAAAAGAACTGCTGTTACTAAGAGCTGAATATGATAAACAATCTAGTTTTAGGGCTGCGTCTAAGTCTTTTAAGATTAAAACAGTCATTTTATGAACAAGGAGATAAAGCAGGAAAATTATTAGCCTGGCAAATTAAACAACTTGAATCATCAACACCAATTACATCTATTAGAACACAGGAAAAAACGCTCACAGACCCTAGAGATATTAATAATGCATTTAAAGACTACTATCAGAAGTTTGTTTTGCGGTGTGTATTTTGATCTTAACACCTTTTAACCTTATTATTTATTATTTTCAGGTTAGGTAAAGTAAGTCGACTCTGGCCTAAATTATAAGCATTTTAAATTACTTACAATTTGGTCAGAAGACTCCTCTGTGGTATGTTCTTGTTCAAAGTCTTAAAACACTATAAATCAAGCTATAAGTAAATATATAATCAAGGTAGGCAGCTTTTGTAATCAATTACATTTCTTTTAATTGGTTACTTTTCTTTTATAATAAACAAAAATGTAAAGGCAAATAAAACTTCATCATTAAAGGTATAAAATACAGTAATCACTCTTGAGTCAAAGGTGTAGTCAGCGCTGGGCTTCCCATCTTCAGCTTGGGGTTTCTTGTCCTCAGCTCTGGGCTTCTAGGCGTCGGGGGTACTGACGTATCAGTATCCGAAGAGGCAATCAGCTCATCAGTCTTTTATACTCGTGTTGTTTATCACAGACGTTACGTTATCTTCTTGATTGACGTACGTCTTAACTTTCCCAAAGTTTCCAGACACTTCTCAAGGCCTCGCAGGTGCAAACTGTCTGGCTTTTGTGTCCTTGGACTCCAGTAAACTCAGCCAAGATGGCTGATGTCCTTATAAGGTTTTAGGAGTAGAACCACAGTTCTGTGTCCTTGAGCACACACACATAGAACCACACACACTTCTGTGTGCTGCAGTCCAGCTCTGCTCCTCCCTCTCGTAAACAGCCACACACACATATCTAACAATAACTGTATATCTCTGGCCATTCAGTATAATGCATTTCTTAGAAACAAACAAATATAAATAACAATAATATTGTAAGCAATGCCTAATATTTAATACATTGGCCAAATGTGTAGCAACAGACATCCAAAACCTTAACAAGGAGGCAGGGTAATTGCATTTTCTTGATATAACACAACACCCCCTTCATGCAATTATCCGGACTCATTATTCAACATCATTATTCAAGCATAGTTGTGGCACACAAACGTTGTGCACTTTAAATTTTAACTGTAACATGTACATTTGTTCATAATTCTTAAACATTAGTTAGTAACACATTCAGGTAACATTCCACCCAGTTTTCTGGTTTCCATAATTTTAATAATCAATTATATTTCTGTACAGAATCATTTAAGGGCAAAACTTTGTGCTCTGCTTGATTTTCAAGTATAAGCCAAATTTGGATCTTACAAAGAATCCATTAATTACTTCGAGCACCCTTCAGGTCCTCCCAAAGGAAGGTGTGGCTCCTCCCCTGGCTTAGACACTTTGCAGAAACCAAAGGGGATCTGAGCTTCCAGGCCATGTACCCTGGAAACTTGGGCCGACTACATTCCCTCGGATCTTTTAGGCACAAAATTAGTATCTGGGGTGTTTCTTGCTCTAGCTACAAATTTAAAAAACCCATACATTTTAACCAATTCAAACAGTGCACAAGGTATATCTAATTGCAAAACTCTGGGTGAAATATTTTCAAGCAATACATTTAATTCAAAATTTTTGCACTTATTGTTGCATTTACATATAATACATAGTAAATATTGACATTACAACTAATACATTACAAAAATGGTTTCTCTAGTTCATTCATTATTCATCCAGTACATTCATTATTTTAAAAACAATCCAGTAATTAATCCTTTGTGTCAACATTAGTCTTTATTATACTTTCTGAATTATTATGTTCAAACATAAATTATACATTCTATATCAATAAATCAGTTTGTTCCAATAATGTTCCCATTGTCAATTTTATAAACAAAATGTGTCTCCCAAGCTTAAAATTCACCATCATTTAAGCATTTCATATTTTAAATTCAAAAATTTACAAATGAATCTTATAACCTGTACTACAATCATAGAGTTTCATCTTCATTTACCATAACACATATTTTAACTTCCTTAATATACTGTCTAATGTCTTTACACTAATAAACTATACTACTTTCACACATACAAACACAATCTAATTGCTATTACACCAAGTGCCGACAGCCGCTTCCTAAACTATATTTCAAAGTCAACTGAAGCCAATAATGTTTCTAATTCACACAATGGCTTTTAAGTATTTAAAGCATAAATCATACTTTTAATAAAGTAATTTATTATAATAAATCTTTACATAAATCCCCATTATAAGGTTCATCCTTTGGTACATCATTTTCAGGTGGTACCTCATACTTTTCCAATCCTCAAAACACCCTCCAGAAATTAAATGGTCTTGTCAAGGGTTCTCCCCCTAAAGCTCTCCTGAGTTCCAGGATCACCTAAAGGGTTTCACTGACCCCAGCTATAAGGTCTCAGTGCTGCTGGATGTATTGCTGTCGTTACTTGCTATAATCTATCTTATAACTGAATAAGCATACACAAACTATGCAGGACTCCTTATGTTACTTCTGCCCCCTTCTTTCAGGGTTTTCAGATTCACTCAAGGCCGTTCAGTGCTCTTGGTTTCTAATGAGAGCTTGTTTGTCCTCCTCATCTGTTCTCTTGCTGTGTTCAAACACCCTGCATCAATCACAGCAAAATGACTTGTCATTTCAAATACTACAATATGTCTACTAGCACATCTTATTTATAATGAGCTCATTTTCTATTATTAATTTAATTATGTTGTATTCTATAATAACATACATAACTAATTATAGTTTTGGCTGTTTTCTCAGTTTCCCAGTTTCTCTCTTTTCAGTCCAAATCTTCTCTTTATCTTCTTTCTACATATTAAAAAATATTGCAATTTAATATAATAGATAGTGAGGCATATATTTTCCTTAGTTTCCATCATCTATTTTTTAAATGACTCTCTCTAAATATTATTGGCCTATATGCTCTGTGCTATCATCATACTTATCCACTGATTAATATTACTCTTTCTAGGTTCCTAAAAACAAAAATGTGCACAAAAATGTTTTCTTCTTGAATAATATACTGTCCATATACTTCTGTCAACATACATTTCTTCTCAACCATGAAATATTCCACTAATATTAACATTCATTCTATATTTAAGTGTTGGCATATTTATTCAATTATTTTTATGTTTTTTATGAATTTATTTAGACAATTTTCATTTCTAACTCTTACTAAAAGCACAAGGTAATATTATCCTGTCCATGGACACTCTTACTCTGTTTTATATCACCACTATCTCTTGATTAATTTTCTTATAATCTTCTACTTAATTACTTATTAGTAGTTTTCAAAATATTTGTTTCAATATCACCAAATAAGCATCCTAATCTTAACTGTATTGTGGTTTTTAGGATTTGTCTCTGTCAGATTTTCTAAAATTACATTCTTACACAATTCAGTATATTATTTTTGTCATACACGTTCTTCTTAAACTTTGGCAAGTCTGACCAATGTTGCTATAGGTATGTTTACCTTCTCTTTCCCTTTTCCAAAATTATTCCAGCTTTTAAATAAATATATATACTTTTCCTTTTTATCTACAATATTTTAATTTCCAGTCATTTTTCTTTAGGTTTATAAAGTCCCTTTTCGTTTTACAGTGTATAATCACCTTATAGTGTATAAGTACTGCCTTCCTCTGCTCATACATTTCTGTCTGAACATTCTCCCCAAAACATCTTGCTGTTTTAGTCATACCAATATCATTGAGGTTTTTCAGTTTTGTACAATATTTACCCCTCATTTACTTCATCTATCTTCCAGTGGACTCTAGTTTACCTACTGGATTCTTCATATCCCATAATTCTCAGCTGTTCCATCATATAATATTTTATATTTAATTAAAAATTTTATCTGAGGAATATGTCTCAATGTCTGCTATTACCTGTTTTAAACCAGTTTGTTATTCCTTATTTCATATAACCACTTAATTTAAATGCATTTGGTGACGCTCTTCTTCAGTGTCAATATGTTTTATAACTTGCATTTTCTGCCAAATCCAAATTATCTTCCTTTTATGTAACATTAAATATATTTTTCCACTTTTCTGTAATACAAACTTGTAGATTTTCTACAGTAACATTCTTATATTATTTTTCTCACATTGGCTCGATTCTTCCAATGTTGTTCACATACAACAGAGATATATCTGTTCTTTATTATTTTATAAAGAATTATTATGAATTATTATTTTATAAGTATAAGTATATGTTTTTATTCTTTTACTTCCAAAAGTTATGGTCAATTGTACAATCAATTGTACAGTAAAATCAACTAAAAGCCACATTCCTGCAACATCTATAGTTTGTTTGTTTGTTTGTATTAAATTAATAATTTATCCCACAAAAATTGTTTCTTATTGGCTGGATGTTTCTACATTTCAGCATTATTTTTGTTCTTTTTGGGCAAAAATTTGCTCTTGTTCTTTGTGGTCTTTATTTACTTTCATTGTTTCTGATAAGTAAATTCAAAATAACCCCACTCACATCAGAATCTTTTAATAATTTACTGTTCTGTTAATCTTGTGCCAGCTCTTTCCCATGGCACAGGTAAGAATCTGAGGTTCTGAGGTGTTGGTCCTGTTCACTATTACCTCTAAACCAGGGCTGGGCAAACTCGGTCCTGGAGGGCCACTGTCCTGCAGAGTTTAGCTGCAACCCTGATAAAACTCACCTGCGTGTAATCCTGAAAACCTTGATTAGCTGGTTCAGGTGTGTTTGATTAGGGTTGGAGCAAAACTCTGCAGGGACAGCGGCCCTCCAGGACCGAGTTTGCCCAGCCCTGCTCTAAACCCTGCAGTCTGCTGTGAGTTGTTCTGTTGTGCCAGAGAACTTCTGTCCTGTCCTTCCATGGCTCTCTGCCAGGAGATACAGCTCCTCTCCCCCTTCCTGAAGTTCACTGGCACACAGGAAACTCAGCTCTGCTATACACTTAATTTTTATCCAATTTGTCAAAATTGATAAAGCATAATAATACATTTCATCAAATTCTCCCCTTCTTGGGAAATTAATTTATGCATTCTTTTGCTATATTCTAAATAGCTTTTAGCAATTGTTCCCATTAACCAGTTTTCTGGTTGGAACATTTTGCCATCTTTAAAGCAAGGTTTCAGGCTCTCTAGATTTCTCCCAAATCTCCTGGACAAAACCAGCAACCCCTTGCTTTGTATGTCATTCGTGTTTGTCAATACTTTTGACTACAGATACGACGCTAGAGATACCCAGCTGTTTCTGATTCTACACCTTTGTCCCTTCACTTTTGCCTTTACTGGTTAAATCACCATAGGTCCATGCCCCAAATTCTATGCCTACCACATATACCAGCAAGTTACTTCTGACGAATGTCTTCCACACATTCATCACATTGTATTCCACTGTATACCGGACCATAGGCAGTCCTATAGTCATCCATGTGCTCACTTAGTCTCTGGGTCATTATTACTTTGAGGATAACTCATCCTACATTCCTGGCAGACACACACAAGGCTCTTTTTTACCTCCATGGCTCCTTCTAAAATATTCAACTTTTCAGTAGTTTTCAGGCATTATCAGTGGTTTAACACTCTGAGGTCTGAAAACGCGCCGGCGCGTTTTGCAGGTTTTTTTTCACATTGCACCAAAACAGACTTAAAATACTCCGTCATTTTTTGTCATAGAGACATAAGTAATATATCAATTGAAACTATAGAATATCTTCTTTTATTTGTATACACTCAGAGTAAAAACACAATGTTGTGCTTTTTGTAAAATAAAGAAAACTAACATGATGCGTGATTTCTCCTCTCCCTCTGAACGAAGTCCAATCTGATAGTTCTCAGAAAATGAACTGTAACTTAGTGAATACTAATCACAGAAAAGTTAAACTTATGTCTAAAAAAACGTTAAGATGTCAGGTTTTAAATCATGTAAGTCAAATCGAAAACAAACCTTCTGTGTTTATGTAATCTGTATGAAAAGACAGCCATGTCAGAAGTCCGTGATTCAGCTCATTATCCGCTAATGCGGCCACGCCCACGGAGCCAGCGCTATTCAGACGCAAATTCAGAGGCAATACATGCATACATCGTCTCAATCGTGTATTTATTGTCTTGAAAAGTGTTTATCTGGATGTAAAAGTCATGGTTAGGGAGCTCTAGAAGACATGCAGTTAGTTCCTGTTTTATTTTCTTCTACAGATGAGTTTTTGTTTCTTTAGCGCCCTCCGGCTGCAGTATGAATTGGAAACTCCATTCATGGAATAGCCTCTTCTTCTTTTAGATGAATTTGTGGACTAAAAATGCACAGAGAGCGCCCTCCGACTTCAAGGATGAATTGAAAACACCAGCGCTCATAGTAATGACATTAAATAATGAATATTAAATAAATATAACTCCTCTGTATAGAAAATTGACATAAGCATATGAGAATCCAATATTTCTCCAAATGTGCATGCTTGTAAACTAAAAGCCTATATTCAGACTCTTTGCATCACAGAAATACATTATATTTTAAAGTATAATATAAAACCATTACTTTATATTGTGATATTATTTTTCTGTATGTTTCATATATCATGATGAGCTTGAGACATCACAGAAGGTTTTTTTCACAGCCTACCTGACTGAAATGCCTCATTAATATGCAAGTCATTTCAACTCATTACTATCCAATTCTTTTGTCTTCTCAGGTGCATTTTTCAGTGGTGATTCACGCCTCCATGCATACTGTGTTTCTTGGCAAAAAGTGTCTTACAAAAACTAAATCAATATATTGTTTTATATGAAGGAGTAAGCAGCATAATTTTTACATAATTTTGAAGCAAAAACTCTAGTCTACAACCTCCAATACCCAAAAGTCTTGTGAACACAGGCCTTATTTCAGTGACTTAAGTTTTTTGTTTTTTCAGTAACCACGCATAAACATTATTCCTTCAAAAACACAAACATGTTCATACATGTTCCTCACATATTATTGTAGCCTAGTTTGTGCTGAATACAGTGTAATGACACTTTTGTCATTTATATGTTTATGAACAAGTGAAAAAAGCACAAATGTCAGAGCATGTCAAAACTTCTCCAGGCCCCAAATCAGCCTCAGACTCCAGAGGGTTAACCTTTAGTTCCTCTCTGAACCCTGGTTGTATTTTTAACTGAATCATCACAGTAAATACTGTATATTCGAATACCTTCTCAACACATTTGTGCATGTTATTTATTTAGTGAATTAGTTTTACAGGTGTTATTAACCTACCTGTCTCTTTCTAAAAAAAAAAACATTTTTTTTTTCGATGTTCGTTGACAATATGCATTTCATTTTATGATTAAATTATTCTTAGTCCTAATATCTTTCTGACTAGTTATCTTTACTAAAATTATAGTATTCATAATTTTATTGTTAAATATCTTCTATCACATTGTTTTTTCATAGCAATAAACAAATTCCCTTTATATCAGAGGAAATGTTCTAATAATCCAATAGTTTTGTCAACTATCCAAACTTTTATAATTCTTTTCAATTTTTTAAATGGTTACTTTATTCAGATAGTTTTTACCTCACTTTGCATTAAGCAATTTGTAATTTATATTTGCTAAATAATAGCTGCAAAATTAAAAACATTAATTTCATTCATTTCATCTTGCATGCAACTTTTATCAGTTTGCTACAGCTTTTTAGCATTTCTATCCTTCTGGTGCATATCTTAATACTTGAATTAAATTATTTCAGTTAATCAATATTCAAACTTTCTCTTTATTTTCCTAAAATAACTGTTTTGTGGTCAGAACAAAAGCAGTCACTATCTCTTCTGAATTTAAAATGACAAATGCTTTTGTTATGTTTGCAAATTTTCAAATTTCATTCTGGTGATCCATTCTTTCTTTCTCTATCTCTCTCTGTTTCTTCTGGCTGCATCAGTGGATCATCCTTATATCAGTTTGGCACAGATTTTACAACAAATTCCTTTCCTGGTGCAACCCAGCACTGAGAGTGCATTCATGCAACCCCAGTGACTGTCAGTCTAAAAATCCATTATGTAACCCACTTAATTAATGATTTAAATATATTTTTCCTTGTTATCTATAACCTCCATATTTGATTCACTCTGTCATATATTGTTATTATACTCTCATATATATACACATACTCTTACTTTATACTTCAGTTATATCTTTAACCTTTATAGTTCAGTTATATCTTTTAATACCTTTTAATATTGTAATCCTATTTCTAAATATGTCTGTCCTCATTTAGGAATATCTTGTTATCTGTCAAACTTCAATCAAATTTTCACTTAGGTGTCAAACTTGTTCATAAATCTTTTATGAGCTTTATTATTGCCACAGATATTACTGTGTTTTCTTTAGAATTGTCTGGTTGGGTAAAAAGGTTAAGTCCTCACAACTTTTCTACATTTTAACTAAATCAGGAATCAGTCCAATTTATTTAATTCGGCATAATCTATTTTTTTTTTTTTCCATTAAAAATAGTTTTACACTTTTGCTGGGATGTCTGGTAAAATTCTCATTCCTAATTTTTCAGAGTGACCTTGACACTCCCGTGAACTCTGCGTTCTGGGCTGTGCCTGGAACTGACTCTCTTATCTCGGCTTGTTTCTCCTGCTTCAAAATTAAATCTTCAGTGCACATATTTTTTTACAAACAATTATACTTTTTAAACAAATCTCTTTTTTTTCTTTTCCTTTTTCTAACTTTTTGTCACTGACAGCTGTTACAACATAAGAAATCTATTTTCTTTTTATTACCATTTATTAATTTTTCTTCCTTTGCCATTTTTGTATTTGAGGCACTTTTTAAATCTTCGTCATATGAGCTGCTGACTTTGGTCCCAACTTTTCAGCTTGGAATATCTTTTACAAAGAACTGCTAACTTTTTATTAACAAAAACAATCAAGCATAATGGATTTTCTCTATTGCCAGTTTCTTTTCAAACAGGTATGTCTTTTTTCTATTATTGATATCCTATTGTACTAATATTCAAATCTATTGTCTAATGTTTTATTGTTTAATGTATACATTAGAAAATCTCCTTTAATCACACTAACACTTCTTTTGCTTAATTCTGTCTAGTTTAATCATCCTCTTTTAAGTGTGAATAGGCTTTGCCATTCGACTATCCTAATATAATGTAACCCATTAAACTATATAATTTATATATATTTTGTAATATTTTACAAACTGTGTATTTGTCAAAATCCAAAATGCTTAAAACTCAACCACATCAATCATTAATAATGTTTTTTTTTTAAATCATTAATCATCATTTTTATATGTATCCTCAAACTTTACTTCCTAAGCAATTTGAGTACTACCTCTATAGCTTTTAAACATTTTATTTTCTTTATAAAAGACTTCAAAATCAATTGATTAAATACACATTTCAAGTACCATCCATCCAGAGTGTTTTCTTGGCTAAATTTAGAGGCTGGAAGGATGGACATTTAATTCATTTTAATACCTTCTACCATTAAAAAATAGCTCACAAATTAAAATAGCTTTTAATCTAATAATATTAATATAATTATTGTTTAAGTAAAACAATTTTTTTCTTTTCCTAAATGTCTTATGTATAGACCTAACATTGTAATCTAAATTTATTTAAGATCACTTTTCCATCTCTTATTCTGTTTTTCTATCATGGCTTTTTCCTTCAGCTTAAAGCATTAAACTTGACTTAGTCACTATACCTTAAATGACTCTGTTTGAATTTAACCATTAGTAACAGGTTCCTTAACCTCTTTAATAATTCTACAATATAATTTTGACTTTAAAAATACAGTTTTTGTATAAAAAAAATCATAGTACTTCACATGTATAGGTGGATTTTATGGTTTTAATTATGCTTTTGCCAATTATAACTTTTTTCTTTTTCTTCTTTACTTGTTTTAATCACTAAATCTCTTACAATTTCTTACTGCTAATAAATTGTATAACCTGTAATAACAGTAATTCAATATTTTATTTTAGCAAAATAAAAATCATATTCTTTCTTACCTGGTAGCAAAGTTTTCCTGTAGAAAACCTGTGGTATTTGAGTCTCAATCTCTCCTTTTTCTAAACTTTTCTAGGCTTTTCTAGTCAATCATTCTGAAGTTGCTTCAGTTTTCTACTCTCAATCTTTTTTTTTTTTTTTTCTCAAATCACTTTTTAAGTTTTAAGTTACTCTATCATATTAGCATTTTTTCCCCTGCTGTATAGTCATTATTTCCTTTTTAATAAGGACTAAAGTGACCTTAGATTTGCAATATGTTAAGCTATACAGCATGTTTTGTAGCCTTTCCCCTATCACTATATTGTCCAACAAATCTACTAATGATATTTATTTATTTATTTTTAGAGTAGTCTTCTGTTGATTTGGTTTTTAAATCCTTTTCTTAACTTT